>NC_083339.1:6944103-7244103 GCF_019175385.1 Lycium barbarum | reverse complement strand
GATCATCTGAAGTTAAATCCACAAGCGGATACGTTTTCACCATTGGAGGAGGAGCAGTGTTTTGGAAATCATCCAAGCAAACATGTATTGCTCGCTCTACAATGGAGTCAGAATTTATAGCTTTGGATAAAGCTGGTGAGGAAGCTGAATGGCTATGAAATTTCTTGAAAGACATTCCGTTTTGGCCTAAATGGCACCTATATGCATACATTGTGATAGTCAAGCTGCAATAGGAAGGGCTGGAAGCGTTATGTATAACGGGAAATCTCGTCACATACGACGAAGACATAATACCATCAGGCAATTACTCTCTAGTGAAATTATCACAGTTGATTATGTAAAGTCAAAGGATAATGTGTCGGATCCACTTACGAAAGGCCTAACTAGAGAGGCGGTTGATAAATCATCAAAGGGAATGGGATTATTGCCAAGAACAAGTCATAATAATGGTAGCTCCACTTAGCTGACTGGATATCCCAAAGATATAGGTTCAAGGAGATCAAACAAAGTTATGAATGACGGTTCAACATTGTCGTCAAACTCAATCTGTTCTCGTGATAAGACAATGTTAAGGAACGAGGATAAAGCGCAAAAGCTGTTTAATGATTTCTAAGTTTGATACGGAGTATATCAAATTGTGTATCTACAGGATGACACATTTAGGAATCACCTATGTGAGTGTGAAGTGGAACCCATTTCAAGGAGAATTAGAGTAAGGCTAGTTCGCTACATACTCATGAAACCAGGCGATGTTCAAAGCTGAAACGAACACAACAATGAGAACCAAGAATGGTTAAGGGTTAAGCGTGTGACATATGTTGTCTAGATATACATTAAAGCTCGACGGTTCAAAGATATCAAATCTATTGATTGATCGAGTATATCCGATGTATGTTCACTATGAAAAGTTCAAAGGGAAATCTACTTACCCAGATGCGGTTAATCCTTACCTGTAATCGCACAAGTTTTTTTCATGCATGTTTCAAAAATAGCCATTCCCCATTCATGTAGGGAATTGTTGAGTTTAAAGTCCACAAATGCATTAAGTGAGGGACTTTAAAGGTGAAGTATGAATTGGGAAATGGAGGGAAACAAAAGTGGAGGGAAATGAAAGTTTGAAAAATAACCTTTCAAGTGAGCACTTCTCCCACATTGGTGGTTGAAAGTGTTATGTGTGTGTGTGCTTATATTAAGCAACACATTCTCTAGCTCATAAAGGGTTGAGAAGAGGACCACCCCTTGTGCCGTCGTCGTCGCTCGGCTCGGCTTCGGATTTGGACCTGGTCTTGGTCAAATTTTCGTTATTTAATATTTCCAATCCTGACATTAATTAATTCACGCGGAATTTAACTTAATTAATTAAATTCACAGAATTAATTTTTCCAACGAAATTATTTCCCAACAGACATAACGATGACCAACGGCCATCTCCTTCACCGAACAGACACTTTCACTTCAGAGGCTTCGCCTCATTTTAAAGACACTGTAACGGAAGAATTTTGTTCTATCCTGAGAAGAATTAATCCAAACCTTTGGCAACTGTGAGGGGATTAAATTCTTTAAGGAAACACAATTACTATAGGCTCGAAATAAACATATTGTTCTTTAGTTTCTGTAAATAGATTATAATTTGATTAACAGGAATCACAGATTTAAAGGGATCGTGAGATATAATGGAAAGAATTCAGAATAATAAAACTAGTATTTGCGTGTGCAGTGTAGAAATAAGATGCTTTGCTTGTCTGCTCATTGCTACTATATTATATTTTGCATTGTCACTTTTAGTTTTATTTTTTGTCGCTTTTGTTATTATGTGGGTTATATTCTGTCAAAACATCAAAATGACCTTGAAGAAAATTACATGGAGTCAGATACAAAGAAGGGTAAAAAGAAAAATAACAATACAAAAGCATTATCAAAGGAAGAGATTTGTTCTTGAAGCGTTATTTACAGCCGGTCAGTTTAACTATAGGAATTGCCTCTTGCTTATCTATCTACCGTAAAGATTATTAACAAATTTTTGGAATAGGAATGACGAGATTCAAAAGGGGTCATTTCCACTTTAGCCCCTATTTTGTGTTGGTCTTTAATTTTTGCCCTTCAAAATAGAACTTATGTCTAGAGGGACATAAGTTATGCATCATAATATGTACAAGTTACACCACCTCCCTTAAAGAAATTATGCCTCTCTAGGCATGAGTTCGATTTAAAAGAACGAAAATTAAAACCAGTCCATTTGAAGGACAAAAATTAAAGGCCAGCCCATCTGAAGGCCAAACCGTGGAATTACTTCATTCAAAAAGGTCATTATTGGGGCAAACAATAAGAGCTTCGGCGTGAGCAAAGCCCAAAACGGCATAATCAAATAAATGCTTTGTCAATATCGGGTCAAAATGAAGAACTAATGGTGTTTTCAATAAGAATAACATCTCCTAATGAAGCAATTATAGCAGCTCTTACACTCATTGATTTTACACCTTCTCACATCCAGAGTTTAGAGTTTTCCTCAAGCTCTTTCCGTCGCGATTTTCATTCTAATATTTCGATAGAAATCATCATTTCATTACTCGTAGACGACGACTACTACTACTACTATTATTATTATTATTATTATTATTATTATTATTATTATTATTGTGAGGCTGGTCAAATCCTTTAGAATATATAACGCTTCAAATAGGTGGAAATGGACAAACTAAATTGCTTTGTTTATACGCAATATTATATTGTTTCAAGCCTACGTTTGATAAGTGATGACGCTATATTCGCTTAGTTCCCCCTCTAAGATAAGTCTAGCTATACTTCACCTTTAATAATTATTTAAAATCTTGTCATTACGTTGTCATATTCCTATTTTAATTGTTTTGATAGGCGAAAGGCCGAAATAAAGAGAATGAAGGAATGCCGATTGAAAATTGAACTTTAATTTATACTTCTAAATGGGATTATACTAATCACCGACACTCCATCCTATTGTCAATGTGCCATTTTTTTTTTCAACTCAGTATTTGGATTGGAGTTTCGATTACTGCGAATTGGTATCGTGTAAGGTCCATTTTAAAAAAAAAAATTTCCTATCAAAAAATTCTCTATTTCCGTGATTTCAAACCGAAACTTTTAATTAAGAGTGAAAGTATTACTCGTATGTATTGATGGTCAATGTACCATTAATTAAGAACGTTGTGCCAAGAGATTAAGAACAGGAGCTATTCTTGACTAAAATGTGAATGAAGATTTAGTTTGATTTGTCGATCTCTTTTTGTTTTATTCACTTTGATTTATCCATATTTTATTTGTTTCAAGAGGATAAAGCTTTAGCTTGACGCATCATCCATATTTTATTTGTTTCAAGAGGATAAAGCTTTAGCTTGACGCATCATATCAATCATGAGCTGTTATCTTCTTAACTTCATTGAAGACTATCTGTAATACTCTTCGATTTAATTCCCAAACTTAAAAACTGATAGATAGTTATATTCAAATAATTTTTATCGGAAACATTCTTCTAATGAGTTTCCTGAGAATTTCAATGGAATATATAAAATTGTGATCATTAGCTACATAAAAGTTGCAAAATAGACTTGGGCATTTGGTCTAGTGGTATGATTCTTGCTTAGGGTGCGAGAGGTCTCGAGTTCAATTCTCCGAATGCCCCAAATTCTTCTTTTTATTCTACAGTTTTCTACCCTTGTGAATTATTAATTCTATTCTGGTCCAAAGTGAAAATAACAAGAATATTTTTGGGTTTTACAATTGATGGGCCCATGTCTATGCAATTATGCTTTTTCATCTATTTTATTGCTATATACTAGGAACACGTAAGGAAAATTGCCAAAATGTGGAATGTATAAACTTTATTGGAATCTATTTTGTTAGATTCTCTAACTTCATGAACTTTAGGACAAGTTGAGTAATATCAAGAATTATGTAACTCTAGTTTAGATATGACAAAAAAGAAAAGTAACTCTAGTTTAGAGAAAACGATTAAAATGGTCTTTAATGCATGGGGTTGGGTTATTTTAGTTCTTTATATATATTACATGATTGAAATAGTCATAAATGTATTAGAAAAAGTTAGCATTTTTCTAAAGGGACTGGTGGTAGAATGGAAAGACCAAGGGAAGGTGACGTAAGAGAAGTCGATAGACAGCAAGGATGAGGAGCAGAAGCGGACGAATTGGGAAAAATATAAGATTGCAAGAAGGGAGGCAAAGTTAGCAATTACAATGGCAAAAGCGATAGCTTTTGAACGCTTGTATGCTGAGCTAGGGGACAAAGGCGGGATAAGAAGCTGTACAGGACGACTAAGGCAAGGGAGAGGAGGGCACGTGACCTGGATTAAGTGAAGTGCATCAAGGACGAGGACGGCAGAGTATTGATGGAGGACGCTCTCATTAGACGAAAATAGAAATCGTACTTTCATAAGCTCTTGAACGAAGAAGGAGACGGATTGTGTTGGGAGATTTGGAGTACTCCGCGAGGTGTTGGGTATTGTAGGAGGATAAATGTTGGGGAGGTTAAGGGTGTTGTTCGCAGGGTGCGAAGGGGAAGAGCGACTAGGCCTAATGAGATCCCGGTGGAATTTTGGAAGATTGCAAACAGGGCAAGTGCGGAGTGGCCGACGAAGTTGTTTAATGTCATTTTTAAGATGGCGAAAATGCCCGAAGAACGGAGGTGGAGTACAATGGTTCCTTTGTATAAGGGCGACATTCAGAGCTGCAACAACTACATGAGTATTAAGATGCTAAGCCATACTATGAAAGTTTGGGAGAGAGTGGTAAAGATGAGGGTGCAGAGAGGCGTGTCTATTTCTGAGAGCCAGTTCGGATTCATGCCGAGGTGCTCGACTACAGAAGTCATCCATCTTGTAAGGAGATTGATGGAGCAGTATAAGGAGAGGAAAAGGGATCTTCATATGGTATTCATCGACCTGGAGAAGGCATACGACAAAGTCCCAAGCGAAGTTCTATGGAAATTCTTGGAGGTTACAAGTGTACCAGTAGCGTACAATAGAGCGATCAACGACATGTATGATGGAGATAAGACCAGGGTAACGACAGTTGGAGGTGACTTAGAGCACTTCCCAATTATGATGGGGTGCACCAGAGATCAGCTCTTAGCCCGTTTCTATTCGCCTTGGTAATGGATGGATTGACGAGGCTAATTTAAGGTGAGGTGTCATGGTGTGTGTTATTCGCGGATGATATAGTTCTGATTGATGAGACTAGCAGCAAAGTAAAGGATAAGCTGGAGGTTTGCCAAGAAACCTTGGAGTCTAAAGGGTTCAGGTTGAGTTGGACCAAGACAGAATATTTGGAGTGCAGGTTCAGCGACGCAACGTATGAGGCTGGCGTAGAAGTGAGGCTTAGTACCCAGGTCATTCAAAAGAAAAAAAAAGTTACAAGTATCTTGGGTGTATTATCCAAGGGAATGGAGAGATTGATGATGATATCACACATCGTATTGGGGCAGGGTGGATGAAATGGAGGCTAGCATCCGAAGTCTTGTGTGACCAAAAAATGCCTCCAAAACTTGAAGACAAGTTTTACAGAGCGGTGGTTAGACCAAAAATGTTGTATGGGGCGGAATGTTGGCCAGTCAAGAACTTTCACGTTCAGAAGCTTAAAGTTGCGAAATGAGGATGTTGCAATGGATGTGCGGGCATACTAGGAGAGATAGAATTAGAGATGAAAATATCCGAGATAAGTAGGACTGGCCTCGGTGGATGATAAGATGCAGGAAACGAGGAAGAGATGGTTTAGTCATGTGTAGAGGAGATGCACAAATGCCCTCATGTGCTGAGGTGTGAGAGATTGGCTATGGACTATTTCAGGATAGGTAGAGGTAGGCCGAAGAAGTATTGGGGAGAGGTGTTAGACAGGACATGGCGAAGGTACAACTTATCGAGGGCATGACCTTAGATTGAAGGCTATGGAGGACACGTATTAGGGTAGAAGGGTAGTAGGTAGTCGCACATTGCCCTACATAGTAGGTCCATATTAGTAGGCGTAGTATTACTTGTATAGTTTCTTGCCTTTCGACTTCTGTTACATGTTGTTATTTCTTGTACAGCTATTAGTGTATTCATTTGTATATTGGTTGTGGTTAAGTTCTTTGACCTTATTTATTTGTGGTTGCTACTGCCTCTTTTTTCATGATACTATATCATGGCTTTTTCGCTCTCATTATTTTCATTTTAATACTGCTTTGATCTCCTTGTCCTTATCTAACCTTTTTTGTCAAACTTTCTCTTGACCTGAGGCTCTTTCGGAAACAACCTCTCTACCTTCCAAGGTAAAGGTAAGATCTGCGTACACTTTACCCTCCCCAGACCTCATATTGTGGAATTTCACTTGGTATGTTGTTTTTGTTGTTGTTGTTGTTGTAAAAAGTTAGCATTTTAGTCTTTCATATATACCACGTAATCAAAATACTATTAATGTATTAAAAAATGATTGTTTTAATCTTAAACCTTGAAATTAGCGGTGTAGGTAAAAAAAAATGTTACATTTAACCAGCAACTCATGCGAGTTGTATAAAACATAAAATATGGAGGTAAAACCTTTCGGTCATAACTAAATCTTATATGATAGAGAAGAAAGGTCAAACTTCCTTTAATGCTAACTCTTTAAAACCATGACCCAACTATGCGTCTTGCTGCAAGAATGAAAACTATGTTACAAGGAAAGGAAGAAAAATGTATATATTTCATTGTTGCGGGCACACAAGGCGGCGGCGGGAGGAAAAGGGTAATTTTTGCTTCTCTCACATGAGTGGCTTGTTAAACTTAACATATTTTTTTATTTACATTTTCACTTTTAAAATTGAGGACTAAAATGATGAATTTTGTCATATATTAAGGACTATTCCAGTTACATGCTATATTTGAATGACTAAAATGATCACTTTCTCTATACATTAAGAACTATTTCAGTTACGTGATATATATGAAGGACTAAAATGATCACGTTTTCTAAGCATTAAGAACTATTTTAGTTACGTGGCATATATGAAGGACTCAAATAGTCCAACCCCATACATTGAGGACCATTTAATCGTTTTCTCCTCTAGTTTACTTGATGTTATTTTCTATCATTTTTAGAGATTGTGAATTCAAATTTTTAAGTTTAATTTATTAGAAAGAAAAAGAAAGTATAAAGGTTCTGGCGTATAGGATCAAATCATACATCGAAGACTAAGCGAGGAATGCAACTACTGAACAACTCATAAGGAAGAGAATTAGCTAACTTAATTAACCTACCGGACCCAAAAAATAGGATACCATGCTTAATTTTATTTTTAAATATTTTTATTGTTTATAGAATAATAATTTTTTATAGCAGTCGTCTCAATTGAAAAAAGTTTTCTAAATTAAAATCATAAGAACTTATATAAAATCTTCAATGTCATGAAAAATTACAAGAATTGGCTATACTATCAATTGAAAAAAGGAAATTGATTATCCAAATATAATTAACTATCATGCATTATACAAATATATATATATATATATATATATATAAATATATAACGACATGTTGTACTAATCTCCCGATATTAGATTCCTTTTTTCTCTTTTCTTTTTCATAATCTGTGGTGTTTTGATAAACATAATATATGGGGGCGTTAAAAAGAACATGTTGATACAAGTAAAATATTGAAAAATGAAAAGGATATTGTATCATGCTAAATTAAGTACCTTGATCTGATTTTTTTAGCATGAAAGGAGGTTTATTTACTGTCCTAATAAGGTAATTGTTAATACAATTGCTAGATTTTTAGAAAAGGAGTATCTAATAAACCAAGTTCCTAGAAGTAAACTAATTTTATAGGAACTGAGCAAAGAAATAGCAAATGAGTCATCTAAAATTCAGAAGTTCAAAAACATCTAACCGACAAGTCAGGATTGACGTTCCATTACATTTAAGTAGTGGGAGAAACGTTAATAGACGTAAGGAAGTTCACTTCCCCTAAGTACTAGGAGTGATGTTGAGCAAATAACACTATATGAAGGCGTTAATATTTCAATATTGAAAGAAACATGGATAGTGTGACTATAATAGTAGTAGTACTTAGTCGTAGTGGGAGAATAATAACCAAGATCAGTTCGGTGTATACTCTTGAGAGAATTCATGATAGGATTCCTGAAAAGAAATACATTTTTTGAAGAGTTTCATGATAGGATCCCTGAAGATCTTAGTACAGGACCGATCAGTTACGACGAAGCACTACTAGACGAAGTTGCATCAGAAAACAACTTGTTAAGTTATTTTTTGCAAAGAGCTTATTGGCTAAGACTTTTGGTAGTCGTGCAAAAGGAATACATGTGAAAGTTGTAAATGCATGGTTAAAAGTCTAAGTGAGAGATTGTTGGGATATATACCATTAACCATGTTTTTGGATATATTACTTATTATAGAACAATGATTTATTCATTGTTTAATAAAGAGTTAAATGGATCATGTATTAGTATGTGTGTCATTTACTTATATAGTAGATGATTTAGTGTATAGAGTTTAGCTTATACACGGAAGATTAAATCATCAGTTCTTATAAGTATAAAATTTATGTTCACAATCTAAGATGAAAATTGGACAAAGCCATCGGTATGATTGTAGCACAAGATTAATATAATGTATCTTCATCATGGGAACGGTATAGTTCCATCTTCTTGTGCTAGTACATTTTGTATGTATTGAACGGACCAAGTAGAGATAAGTGTTTTGTACTGAATATATAAAACAAATTCTCTAGTTCATTAAATGTACTTATACTCTTAATCTTGATATAATTATTATGATCAATGTGATTTGTTCATTATTTTGATTTATTAAAAGGTACGACTCAATTGCGGGTCTATGTATTCCTGGTAAATTGGATAATGACAAATTACATTTGTGAAATAATAATTAGTTGATAGAATTCATGTCTCAACTTTGAGATTGATGATACCCTTTGATGGACGCTTATAAGTCTCATGTGAAAACCCTACAGATGGATTTTGTATCCGTTACATGATTTAAGTTAAGCAGAAATATAAAGGATTCAATTAGCCAATGAATTAAATTGTCAGTAATTTAATTTAATTGATTGGTATCTATAATCATAACATGGGGAGTTATATAAGTTTTAATGTATGATTTCGAAACTGAACTGAGGAGTGCAGTTATGATTTTTTGGTGGAATAATTTGTAATTTATTAGAGTAGGATTAATTCAGATTTTTTGAATTAATTCCATAATAGGAAGTCTCGTTAATTAAATTCTGTGGTCCCTACCATGCCCAAATAATAAAGAATTAAATGGAATACTATTTCCTGGTGGAAAATAAAGACCCAACAGGTTTTGGAAAAGGGTGAAAACCCTAAACCTGTAGTTATAAAATAGGGGTCTGTATCCATAAGGAGGCTAAGGGTTTTAGAAATTTCTTCAACTTTTCCATAGAAATTCGCCCACACGAATTTCGCAGATTTTGGTATTATTCGGGTTACATAGTAGAAGACCATGGAACTGGAGGACAATCGCGTGGATGGCCTTTGCTCGTGCTTGAAGGCTAAATTCGAGGTTGCATTCACGCTTCAAGAGATAAGTATCAATTTTATGTTTAATTAATATATTGATTATGTGTTGTCTATATTACATGCAAGTTCGATCCTAACTATTTACTTCCGCTGCGTATGCCTGTATTCGATCAGATGAGACCATCAAGTTAGAGAGTTTTTGAATCCAACTGAAGGAGGGGAACATTGAAATGGGTGTTGTATAAGTTTTTCATGAGGTTTGGGCTATTCAAATAATCGGATCATTGAGAATATTCATTGCACTATAATTAGAAATAGATACATAACCGAGGGGAGAAAAATTATATTAAATCCGACACTATTTATTCATGATGTGTTGTTTAACAAATCTAAACAAGAATACATTATTGATCAAAACCGACCCGCGATAAGCCTATAACACTATTTATTTATAATGTGTTTTAAAATTATGTATTGTGGTTAAATTTATTATCTTTAGATAAAGTTTTCAATTAGAATAATTCTAGAGGCTAGACGTGCACGTGAAATAGAGACTAGAACTATAGTTCTAGAACGTTTAAAACTTCTTCCCAATATGAATTCGTATCAAATTCTAAAACTAATCAAATCTATCTTTCGTTGAAGTTGTAAAGTCTTACCAATTTCATGTGCATAATGGAGTAACACTTTGATGTACCTCCTACCCCTATATAAAGTGGGAAATTAAAGTGCATTCCTAGTTTTACTTGGACCGTTCTATTTGGGCTTGAATTGCTTCCATATGTTCCAAGACGTTTTTTTAGGTGGTGTTGTGCTTTGGTTCTTCCAGAAATTATTTCGCGGGTGATACATTTTTATATGATAAAATATTATTATTAAATAAATACAAATAACTTACATGCTTAGAGTGAAAGAAAGCTATTATTAATATTTAATTTAATTTATTAAATATTCATTTTCTATTATGAGTTTTGAAAGATACATATTTTAAGAAATGATAATTCTCTTTTCTAATCAAAGGCGTGATCGTCTTTTTAAAATTTCATTGGTAAAGCTTTTTATTTATAATTTTAGTTATGTTTTAATAGTTATATTTTAATAAATTTAGGTAACGGATATACCTCCTAGGATGTAAGTATGGGATTTCATAGTATACACACATTTGAATTTAAAAAACCAGCAGGTGTATCCGAAACTGAGCATATTATAAGTGTGGTTAGTGTAATTAATATTATAAATAATTGATTAAGAATCTACCTGCGAGACACATACATAGACACTAGTATTATACAAAAATGGACAATTTTTTATTTTGTTCTTTTTATTTTATTTGGTTCAATAGTGATGGTTTAAGTTTTTTAATTAAATAATTTATATGGCCAATCATAATAAGCCACGTGGCTTTTTAAATTTTGAAAAAGACATCAAGTTTGGGTTGTTAGTGTGAGAGGTACTTTTGAGCAAAAAAAAAAAAAAAAAAATAGATTGAGAATATTTTTAGATCAATAGGTGGGTGGAGGGTATTTGTGAGTTATTTTTCATATGTTAGGGATATTTTTGGCGTTTTCGTTGTCGTTTTCCAAAAATACTTAACAACATTGTTATTTATTAATAAGAAAAATATTTACAACTTTGTTAAAATTATTAGAGTTTAATAAATATGTAAATTGGTCAAGTAAATAATTTTTTTTTAATTAAAGGTCAATAAATTGTTACATTTGTTGAAATAAAACTGTTAAATTAGATTGAATCTTGTTAGTATTTTTATTTAAAGAAAATTGATTTTGTAAAACATTTTAAACTTCGTAAGCAATTTATAAAAAATGTTCAGTTTGTGGCAGCATTATGAACGAAAAATTAAACTGTTGGACACCCACTTGTCAGGTTGGGTCCTACCTTTTTTTGTCAATTATTGTGGTTATTCACCGAACTCGCTTGTATAAAATTCTGGATTAACCCCGGATATTCAAATGACATCAATTTAATAGTTCAAACTATCAAGGTTCATCTATGAAAGCAATTTTTTTTAAATCCCATCTTCTTAAGGTTCTTGATGAATTTTCTTGAATGGTAAAATATTGTTGAAGTATACAACCTAAATCACCCTTGAATCGTCGTCTCTATTGCGTTACGATCGTGATGGGATAGGTTATCTCGGGTTCGACATGAAAAATTACCCTTAGCCTAAATCACCCTTAAATCATCAGCGAATCTTTCTATCTTTGATTAGGTCTCAAGTTCGACCCTTGAATATGAGAAAAATTGATAGGGGGCGCTTCCTCCTTAAAATGAGGCATGTGGACGTAATTTGATTATATTAATTGAGGCTCCAAAATAAATGTTGTAGACCGAGTGGAAAAAAAAAATAATGACTCGCTCATTTGCTTCAGAGAAGAGCCAACCTAAAGGCTTATTCTATTCTTTCCTTGAAATTCTTAAAGCGTAATTCCCTTCTTTTTTCTAAATGTGTCACACATGAATGCCCCTACGGGCTGTTTCACATGACTCTAAAATGTGGCCTATGCCATATTTTATTTTTATTTTAGAACCACATGGCAATTATAGGAAAATAATAAAATATATAAATACATTAATTACCTTGTTAACCTTATCTATTATTTATCAAAAAATGTAGAATATATATATAATAGTCATAAAATAATAAAATATATATATTAAATATGTAGCTATATAGTTATTATCGGCAAAGTGACTACTTTAAAGTTAAAAGGGTTAGTTGCCTGAATGGTCACTGAACTAATTGTAACTGATCATAAAAGTCACCTATTTTTTGTTTTTCAAAAGTCATCCAACTTTGTCTAGTTAGTTTCCGTGATCATTTTAGCCGGAAATACATTTTTTTATATTTATTTAATGACGTGTCGACTGTAATTTTTTTTAAAAATATATAAAAAATTAAAATCGGTATTTGAATTTATTTAGGACCCAACCCTAATCCGACCCACAAAAACAGTTTGGGTGCCGATTTAGAGTTTATGCAAGTCATGTAAGTAGTACTGTTCAAATTAATAATCTTTGAATCTAAAGTATAAATTTTCAAATGTATTCAACAGTTTTCATATGACACTTCAATGAATTGCAAGAAATTATTTTACTAATTTTAGAGCTGATCCAATTTGGAAAAAGCTGGATGCGGTCGGGTCAGGTATTGGTTTCTAACTAAACCCGAGTATTGGTTTTAACTTTTTTAATATTTTTTATAACACTTACAGCTATCACGTCATTAAATCCTTATCAAAAATTATATTTCTGATTAAAATGACTATGAAAACTAATAAGACAAAATTAAATAACTTTTAAAACACAAAAGAAAAATAAGTGACTTTGATAACAAATTACTATAAATTGAGTGATTATTTAGACAGTCAACAAAAAGAGAGTCACTCCTTTGCTTCAGAGAAGAGCAAACTGAAAAGACTTTATTCTTTCCTTTGAAATTTCTAGAATGTGATTCCCCGCTCTTTTCTAAAAATGTGTCACACGCAAATGTCGTCATGGGCTTTTTCAAGTGACTCTAAAATGTGGCCATATTTTATTGGGAAAACAACACCAAATACTTTTAAAATATAAAATAATTATTCGCCTCATGCCCCTCCTAAACTAATTCCCATCTTACCCAGCTGGCCGAAACTATGTACCCGACGTACCCCTAGCCTAAACTCCTTCCTCCATGATATCATCGCACTATATTTATATAGCATGATGGAATCATGGAGGTCTAAGAGAAGGACTGAAGTAGTCCTCTAAGATACCATCTCAGTATATTTATATATCACGATAGTATCATGGTTCCGAGGAGTGTTTCACTGAAGGACTACCGCAGTCCTCCATGATACCATCACAATATATGTATATGGGGTGATGGTATCATAGAGGTTGTTTTTTCGAGAAAAGTATGTCTTTTTGAATAAATGAACATGCTCACTACAAGAAAAAATATATTTGGCAACAAAATTATTTTTGTTGCCATATATTGATTATTGTTGCAAAAAGTACTTTTGGCAACATTTTTTTTGCTGCATAGACTTTTCCCGACGGCTGTTATTGCAACAACGTGCAACAATTTTTTTTTTTTTGCTAAAAGTATTTTTTGCAACAGTAATCAATACTATGGCAACAAAATTAAATTCTTTGGCAACACAAAGTTCTTTGCCAACAATAAAACTAAGTTGTTGCCAAAAATTATAATCAAAGGTGTGATCGTCTTTTTAAAATTTCATTGGTAAAGCTTTTTATTTATAATTTTTTCTGGGGTTACGAAGCAATGTGAATATGGGAGGATAATTATTTTGGTTTGAGGGGACACACATTGTCACACCCCAACCTTGGTAAGGTGTAACTGGCAGTCGGCACCCTACGGGAACCGAGCGAACCAAACTTAACTCACATTTTCTGTATCTCGAAAGGCAACATAAGACCAAGGTGCCATAAACCATAGGGGCACAGATAACATACTTACGTCTTCAAACTAATCTCGAGTGCATGTGCCGGTAAGGCTATCCATAATAATGATACAACATAGTATAAATCGAGATGATTACAAGACATCTAACTGTGCATATTTGTTTACGAGCCTCTACAGGAGTACATGACATAAAGTGGCCGGAACAGGGCCCCATCATACCCATGCAAATGCATATGCAGCCATGCTGACTCACAGGACAACTCCGAAGCAAGTGGAGTGCCATGACTCTGCCTGTTAAGTTGGTATCCTTACTGAAAGATCCGTCAAGCTGTATCTCCAGACCTGCGGGCATGAAATGCAGCGCCCCCAGCAAAGGGGCGTCAGTAAGAGCAATGTACTGAGTATGTAAGGCGAAAAGTGCAACAAAATAGCCATATACTAAAGAGAAGAAGGATAAGAATCAACCTGACATTTCTGAACTACCGATGGAAATCTAGCATATGTATGCATACCTCTTCATCTTCTTGTAGTCTTTACTAGGTCTGTATACCCTACCATGGCCCTGGTTACCTTATCATCAAACGTTATCCGAAAATGTGTTGCGGCGTGCAACCCGATCCATATATGATACATGTTTCTCTATACTCTCACATGCTTAACTATATCTAGGTATAGTACTGGGTCTCTATCTTACTAATCATCCTGTACTAATTGCCCAACTGATCAGTGGTAACTTGTCACGACCCAACCCCGTAGGCCGCGACTAGTGTCAGTGCTGGACACCCAAACGTACCCAATAACCCAAATCAGCATATTAGCAGAATATATCAATATAAAAGTCAGTTGGCGTTACTAGTTATCATAGATGAGCAGATATAGCACGTGGAAGCCGATAAGGCTATCACAGATCATATCAACCCAAAACATATACAGAACTCACACGTATGTCTACAGACCTCTACAGAACACATCAGAATCATAAGACGGGACAGGGCCCCGTCGTACCCCTGAATAGCATACATATGTACAATGGTAAAAGACTGTACTAAAACGTAGGCTCTGAACAATAGAGCACTCCAAGATAGCAGAATATAGTCCTAAGCAGGCGGATCAGCAAATCGGTCGTCTGTACCTGCGTGGCATGAAACGCAGCCCCCGAAGAAAGGGGGTCAGTACGAAAAATGTACTGAATATGTAAAGCACGGAACGTAGTAAACAAAGTCATAATCAAAGCAGAAGGTACAGAAAATGAACGGGATATCCAGAATAGCAAAATGCTGATCGCAAAGCATAAATAGTGCATGCAGAAAACATACGTCATATCTGGTCCCATTACGGAACAAAATCATGACCGAAACAGAACGTACAGAAAATGAGTATAATATCCAGATTATCAGATGCATATTTCCAGAACATAAAGAGTGTATGCAGAAACATATGCCATATCATATCCAGCCCCCACCAAGGGACTCGGTGAACAGAACGTGGTCGCCACCCCGACACTGGCGCCACAACACAGCATAACTCCAGAGTAGGGAATAACTCCGTAACATATCATATCATATCATATCAGAATGTGCACATGTCAAACACATCAAATGGCCATATCATATCATATCATATCATATCATCATATATCAGAATATGTGTACATGGCACAGCATACTCCACAACCCATGTACATGTATACCTGCCCCCTCACATCGAGGCGCGACGAACAATGCAGTGGAATACGCGTGAAAACATATCCTGGCCCGGGCTCAGTGAAGGAAACATTGAGGCATCCACGAATGGAGTAGTGAGAAACTAATGCAATATAAAATATAACACATTTATGGAGACTCAATAGCATAATTCAGATGACAAACCATATAAAGAACTAAACGGTAATCATAGCGTATGCCTTACGGATGTCACAATGGTTTATGTCAAAATAAGTTTTCTGAAATCGTTTTCATGTTTCAAAATACGTTGTGGGACTTACGAAATACTTCAAAACAATTGTCGTATAGTAGTTCGAAAAGTAGCCAAGAGTTTCCTTTGAATTCCACTTCAAAATAAGCCAAACGGAACAAATCAGAAAAACCCGGGAATAGTGGGCCCACCTGGGATCAAATGAGGTGGCGTACATAATTTAAGTATGTTACACTTCATAACATCACTTATGAGAGTTTTAAAGTAGTCGGGTCCTATTTGTGCAAGTTCTAGATGGTTAGGCAATTTTTCCAAATTTTCATAACATATTCAATTCAATTCTACTGAATGAAAAAGGGGCAAATTTAGGTGCGGATTTCTAAGAGTAGAGTCGTCCCCAAGGCTCGTATCCAAGCCTATCATACCTAGGACATGCCGAGAGAAGAATAGGTAAAGCTTTACATACCTTATTTGCTCCTTACGCTTCTCCAAATTCAAATCCCGTTTCGTCCAAAATCTACAATTGGTCATATTTACCAAATATTAATCATAAGGCTTTAAGAATCCAATCTTAACCAATTCTTGTCTACAGGAATTTGGGCAGCATCTCCCCTATATATACAACATCCCCGAGATTTAACTCGGCCAAAATAATTCAACAACAACCCAACAACAATACCAACAACAACAACAATCACTACACAACACTATATAGCATAACTAGTCCTCTTTCCAACATAGTGCAATAACTTTCATTCCAACTTCACATTTCCAAACCAATCTCAATGTTTTTACATTCATTACTAATCAAGATCATTACAATATAATTCGGAAGCATTTCATATCATTTATACAAAATATTCACAAGATATACAAAATATACAAACTTTCCACTAAAACCATAATCCATCCAAAACTTCTAATCTTCAATCTACATATCCATAACATATTTCCATCTTCCAATTTCATCAACCATAATCATAATTTGTACCTTAACATTTTCATTTCCATAATATCATGAAATCATACTAAATTGACATAATCTTCTACATTCCATTTCAAGGCCAACTTAAACCATTTTACCTTCCTTTACATTATAAGGATCACAACAACACATCTAACATATTAAACAAAATTAATTCATTCCCATTTCTTCACTAAGCACCACACGGCCAACACACCACTTCCAACTTCAACTAAATTCATTCAACTTTCATTTTCCAATATAAAGTCCACTACAACTACAACTAGAATACAACATAAAATCCAACTCACCATATGTATACAACAATATACATATATGGCCACCTACATATATACACACCCACCTTGTAAACTTCCATATTTCCATAATTTCTACTCATTTCTATATACTACAACACAAACAAACCTTCATAACGTAATAAAAAGGGATGAAACAAGTGCCCTTTCTTCCAAGATAACTACACCAAGTTGTTAAGGACCCTTAAATTAGTAGGAAAACCACAAGACAATAATATTTGGATCAAGATTTGGAGGGGTGATTTTTCCCTAGCTAGGGCCGAATGGTCCTCTAATTTTTGCTCCTCTTGTTCTTGTTTCTCTCCTTCTTTGTTTTCTTGAAGCTTCTTAGGATAAAGACTTCTTTATATTAATTTAAGCACATGGAAATTTAATTAAAATTTTTGTGGGCTTGGCCATATATGGCCGGCCACCCCTCCTTTTGGGCCTAAATTTTCTCTTCTTTTTTTTGGGCCTAACCCGGTTGGTCCCGAGTTGGGCCTAGCCCACTGACCTTTCGACCTTAAAACGTCCATATCTCCTTGTACCGACGTCACCTGGGAACCCACGACCTATGGTTGGAAAGCTAATTCAATTATTTACAAATTATATTTCTTGGTACTTTTCCAAATTCCAAATTTATAATACCGTGTTTTCCCCTCAAAGTCAGGTCACCCGAAAACGTTTTCTTAAAAATATTTGTTTGGAGGGCTTCCACTTTGATTTGGCCCAAGGGTCCTTCATGAGTTGTGTTTAACTTTTGCATATGTGATTCATATAACTTGTCACATGTTCCAAAAAAAATCTTGACGTGTGGGCCCCACCTCAGCTTACAATTAATCCGACGTTCAAAAATACGGGATATAACATAACTACCTGATCGGCCGTAGCACGGTGGTAAATACATATCTTCCCAATTGGTCGTAGACCAGTGATAAATACATAACTGTCCAACCGGCCGTAGCTCGGTGGTAATAGCTGTTTGTAACACCTCGTAACTTCGGACGAAAGTTTGCCTAATAAGATGATAATATAATGGAACCAATATGAGGGTTATAGGAAGTGTTTTGAAAACCAATTAAGTCATAATAAATGTCTTTGGGCAAAGAAAAGTTGGAAGCCACTCTACGGGACATGTTTGCAAGTGAGTTTATGGAAGGTCTTACTTCCAACGACCATAACCCATCTATTAATTTAGAATTTAGGAAAATGTTCTGGATGAAAGTTGTAGCCCCTTGAAATATCTTTCCAACGGTATATTATGGGCCTCAAACGGAAATCTGTGAAAAAATTTATGCCCATTATACGATAGACTGTCCGAGCAGAAATTTTCGACGGACCATTTAACGGTCCATAGAACATTTTGACGGTCCGTAAAACAATTATACGGTCCATCAAATTGACTTAGGACAGCGAAAATGGTCACAGAAAACTATATTTTGCTGGGAAGTTTTACGGTTCATTTTGACGGTCCGTAAAACAATTATACGGTTCGTCAAATTGACTCAGGCCAACGTAAAATGGTCACATAAACCCAATTTTTGCTGGGTAGTTTTACGGACCATTTTGACGGTCCGTCAAATAGTTTTACGGTCCGTAAAAATGGGCGTAGAATTGCCCGATGGGTCAGATTTTAAGATGTTAATAAGAGACCCAAACTCATTTTTTTTCATGCCCATTTCTCCTACACGACTCAAGGGTTCTCTAGAGCCATCCAAACACTTCATATGCAAGAATCCAAGTGAAACTAAAGATCCACTTCATCAATCCGCAAAACTAAGTGTGAGAAACACATCAAATCCATTCAAGTCAAGAAATTTCATGGAAGGTGGAACTAGGGTTTTGTTCAAGTGAAGCATTTAAACTCAAGGTTTATTCCTACAATAACTAAGGTAAGTTTTATGATGTTTCATGATGATTAAAGTGTTGATAAGTTCTTGGGAGAATAGTAAATGGATTTGATAAAGAGAATTATATGAACTATGCTGGAGTTTTTGGATTGTTGACTTGGGATTGTTGTATTCATATGGGTGATGAAGAATGATGTTAATTACATCTAATTAAGATTGTAGAATCACCTAGAAGTAATAGAATGGGAATTGGGTGAAGAAATCACCATTGGTGGAGACTGTGGAGCTTCATGCCCACTAAGTGTTTGATAAAATGCTTAGATGACCAAAGCATGAATATTATTGCTAACATAGAATCCCTTTGACTTGTATTGATATAGATCAAAGTTGAAAGGGTTGACAAACATTGTATTACGCTCAAGGGATGGAATTAAGGTATGTGAGGCTAACTATCTACGTTAGGGAATACGCCTCATTCTTCATACTTGTCAGCAATTTGACTCAGAATATAGTTTAGCCCTAGTTTTATGATATGATATAGAACTGTTATCTTCTAGGGTTGTAGTTACCGAATTCGTTCATGGTTGTCACTTTGAACATCATGAACTAAGCACGTAATCTTTATAGACTTATGCATTGTTATCACATGAGTCTCACTCAGTGTATAACCAGTTATTTGCATGAGTCCCATAATCAGAAACAGTTATCATGCTATCAGCTATAGCCAGTCTCCGTTTTGTAAATGGTTAATGTTGAACACCTGTATCTGTACTTTTCGGCTTTAGGCCACAGTTTATGCATACGCATTGCTTGGGCCAAAGGCCACAGCTTTTGTGCACAATATTTGGGCCCCAGGCCACAGTTATATTTACAGTTTTACAGGTGATTCTTCATCCAGAACAGGGAGTACTTCAGCTTCTTGCTTTCCTGTTTAGTTCAGTTTCAGTTTCAGTTCCAGTATTTTATTGCTTCAGTTGCTTTACATACCAGTACAATTCAAATGTACTGATGTCCTTTTTTTATTGCTTGGGGGCCTGCATCTCGCGATGCAGGTAACGATACACAGGTTGATGACTCAGCTAATTAGGAGTGCACATATCAGCTACTGGTGAGCCCCACATTCCTTCGGGGCGTTGTCAGCTATCCAGTTATTTCGGTTTATAGACAGCTCTATCATTCAGTACTCTTAGAGGCTTTATAGACACAGTTAAGACAATCAGATATTTATTATGTTAGCCTTGTTGGCAGTTGTTCAATCGTTTTGGTTTAGCCATGTTGGCTACTGTCAGCCATATTTCAGATTGTCTAAGTATTTCCGCATTATGATTTCAGTCAGACCTTTAGTATATCATCATGCGTTTAGTTGTTTCCATATTCAGTTATGTTTTGATATCACATGTTGATTCAGTCAGCCAGTTGGTTCGCTCGGTCACATGCAGTCTGGCACCGGGTGCCGTGTTACGTCCAGGCCCAGGTTCGGGGCGAGACAAAGCTTGGTATCAGAGCCCTAGGTTCAAGTGTCTTAGGGAGTCTATGAAGCCGTGTCCAGTGGGGTCTCCTTTATATGTCTGAGGGCCCCACACATATAAACAGTTGACCACTAAGACATTCAGGATTTGTTTCACTTCTTTCATACTCTAGATCGTGCAAGATAGAGTAATGCTTTTAGGAATTCCTCTAACTCGTGCGAATTACGTATTTCAGAAATGGCTCCAAAAAGGAAGTACAACAAGAAAAATACGACTACTAGCCAGAGGGCTACCGTTGACGCAGCAACAGAAGGGGGCACTCAGGCCCAGGAAGCCGCCACAACTAATATTGCTGCTACGCCTTCCAATACTTCTGATGCAGATTTTAGAGGAGCTATTCAGTTTCTCACTCAAATTTTGGCAAATCAGGCCCAGCGACAGGAAACGGCCCTAGCTCAAGCGCTAGTAGTGGGTCAAACTGTTCTAGGCGTATCCACACCGGTTGGGGAATCAGTTATAGCTAGGCGTATCTATAGAGGTTGTCCAGTGTTAATTTACCATCGCAGCACCATAGCAGACTTAATAGAATTGGAGATGGTAGATTTTGACGTAATTATGGGTATGGATTGATTAGAGTCTTGTTATGCCTCTGTGGGTTGTTGAACCAAAACTGTGACATTTGATTTTCCCGATGAACTTATAGAATGGAAAGGTAATTCTGTAGCACCTATGGGTAGATTTATTTCCTACCTTAGAGCTAGAAAGATGATCTCCAAGGGGTATATTTATCACTTAGTTCGAGTCAGGGATGCAGATGCCCAGACTCCAGCTCTTCAGTCAGTGCCAGTTGTTAGTGGATTTCCAGAAGTCTTTCCAGATGAACTACCTGGAGTCCCTCCCGATAGGGAAATTGATTTTGGAATTAACCTACTTCCCGGCACTAAGCCGATATCTATTCCACCATATAGGATGGCCCCAGCAGAGTTAAAGGAGTTAAAAGTTCAGTTGAAGGATCTTCTTGATAAGGGATTTATAAGGCCATGTGCCTCACCTTGGGGCGCACCGGTCTTGTTTGTCCGAAAGAAGGATGGATCCTTGCGTATGTGTATAGACTACCGCAAGTTGAACAAGGTCACCATAAAAAATAAGTATCCTCTTCCCAGAATAGACGACCTATTTGATCAACTTCAGGGTGCTCAGTGTTATTCCAAGATTGACCTCAGATCAGGCTATCATCAGTTAAAGGTTAAGGAAGTTGACATTCCGAAGACCGCTTTCCGAACCCGTTATGGTCATTTTGAATTTCTTGTCATGTCGTTTGGGTTGACGAATGCACCAACATCTTTCATGGATCTTATGAACAGAGTATTCAAGCCTTATCTTGATTTATTCATCATTGTGTTTATTGATGACATATTGGTGTATTCCCGTAGTGAGACAGATCATGCAGAGCATCTCAGAATAGTGTTGCAGACTCTCAAGGACTGTGAGCTTTATGCAAAATTCTCAAAGTGCGAGTTTTGGCTCAAATCAATGGCCTTCCTAGGTCATGTAATTTCAGGTGAAGGTGTTAAGGTGAACCTTCAGAAAATTGATGCTGTCAAGAACTGGCCCAGACCCACCTCAGCATCAGACATCAGAAGTTTCTTGGGCCTGGCAGGTTATTATAGGAGTTTTGTTAAGGGATTTTCCTCTATCTCAGCTCCGCTGACTAAGCTGACTCAGAAGAAAGTCAAATTCCAATGCTCAGATGCTTGTGAGCGAAGCTTTGAAGAGTTGACGAAGAAATTGACTTTTGCTCCAGTTTTGACGCTGCCAGAGGGAACTGAAAGGTTCGTGGTTTATTGTGATGCTTCGGGAGTTGGTCTCGGATGTGTCTTAATGCAACATGGTAAGGTTATAGCTTATGCATCTCGTCAGATCAAGGTTCACGAAAAGAATTATCCGACTCATGACTTAGAGTTAGCAGCTGTAATTTTTGCACTTAAGATATGGCGTCATTATTTGTATGGAGTGCATGTTGATATTTTCACAGATCATAAAAGCTTGCAGTATATCTTCAAGCAAAGGGAGTTGAATCTTAGCCAGAGAAGATGGCTCGAATTGCTTAAAGATTATGATGTGGACATTCTTTATCATCCGGGGAAAGCGAATGTTGTAGTTGATGCTCTTAGTCGGCATTCCATGAGAAGTTTAGCCCACGTGGACGTGGATAAGAGAGTTATGACAAAGGAAGTTCACCGTTTGGTCAATCTTGGAGTTTGACTTTTGGACTCCGAGAATGGTGGCGTGGTTGTTCAGAACAGGGCTCTTTCCTCTTTAGTCGTGGAAGTCAAGGAGAAACAGTTTAATGATCCCTACTTGTTGCAGCTAAAAGAGGGAATTCACAAGCATAAGACAACAGCTTTCGAACAGGGGGGAGATGATGGTACCTTGAGGTACCGAGGTAGATTGTGTGTTCCAGATATAGATGGGCTCAGAGAGCGGATCATGTCAGAAGCTCACAATTCCAAGAATTCCATTCACCCAGGTTCCACTAAGATGTACCATGATCTTAAAGAGATTTATTGGTGGAATGATATGAAGAAGAATGTAGCAGATGTTGACACCTAATTTTGACTCGACGTGCTTAAAATTAACGTTTGGGGGGGGGGGGGGGGGTCCCTGATTCGTTAAAGAGCACGAAATACATTTTTACACATTTTCACATTTTTCAACAATTTATTGATGATTATCCTTATTTTAGGAATTTTCTCAATTTATTGTCATTTTTTTTCAAGATCATTATTTTGCACATGTACAGCGTAATACTACAATTTTTGTGCAATTAATAATTGTTTCTTAATTTTATATCAATACATTTTTCATATCATAGACATTAATATTTATATTTATATTTTATACTTGCGTTATTATTTATACATGTATTAATTAACTATATTTTAATACAGTCCGACAGTACAGAGAAAATCGGAGTAATTAATTTTTAAACGCAGAGTAAAATCCGATCAAGTCAAGGTTTCATCACTTTTTTTTTTTAAAAAAAAGGATTAAAGTAAGCATTGAGGAGACAAAGGGGTGCAATCTTCTATTCTTTGGACAAAACAAAGGGTCATTTTGCATTATAAGAAAAGGGAGGGGTATTCATCTTCTACATATATTTACACACACACACACAAACACTCAGATTTCTAAACCTAATAAAAACATTTCCCATCTCCTCTCCTCTACTTCACAAACAGCAGCCGCCGCCGCCAGCCCTCCACGCCGGAGCTCCGAGCTCCGGCGAACACGAACCACGACGCCCCAACCACACCACCAACGATTTATCCATCTCCCCAACACCAACGAACAACCAATCCACACCCCTCGTCTTCTTCGCTGCTCCGGCGAGGAGCTTCTAGCTCCGGTGAACCGGAGCAGCCAACAACCAAACACCGCCACGAACGAAACACCACCACCACTGGCAGTGATGCCGCCCCCCACCACTTCATCTTCCTTTCTCTCCATCAACACCACGAACCAAACATCCCCTTCCCCATTTCAAGCTCTCACCCCATCTCCATTTTTTGCAGCTAGTGGCGCAACAAGCCCTCTCACTTCTCTTTCTAGGGTTTTTGTTTCATTCAGCGAAAATGGTTCTTCCAAATGATGTTGATTTGTTGAACCCACCAGTAGAGCTTGAAAAGAATGAAGCACAAGCTTAATATGAGTCTACTATGACTTGATTATGTTTTGGTTCTAATTTTGTTACCCTTTTTTTTGGAATTGGATTGTTGCTATTATGTTATTTCTATAATGTGCTGGTTCCCTGAGATTACTCATTTGTTCTTTTGCCTAGGTGTTACTGTATTCTTCCTGGCAACATTGTGGTGTTGTGATTTTTTTTTTTTTGGTTGAGCATGTATGAGTTATTTTAAACTAAATGTATCTGTTGGCTGATGAAGAAATTTCCGTCGATTCCCAAGGCCTTCCATGTACAAAGACGGGTTTTTATTTTAAGTTTATTCATTATTTTTTTTAATTCATCCGATAGTTATTTATTTTCTTACTAACATTTTTATTAAGTCTCATGCAGGTATTCAGAGTTTCTTTTTGAAGATGACACTCAAAAGAAGTTCAAATAGCTTCTTAAATTCTTTGTTTATATATATATATATATATATATATATTACATTCTTAAATTATGCAAGCATAAAATATAGTGAAACTTTACTTTTTAGGGTGTAGGTTAGTGGCATTTATTTATGATCTGCTTAGGTGATTTAAATTTTATGTGTTTTAGACAAATTAATATTAGGCAATTATTATTTTTGTAGCTAATATTCTTATAGTTATCATGTTTTGCTAGAGTTTTAATTCAATAACTTAGCACACTTAAGTGAATAAATAGGGTGATTTGCCTCAATATTTAGGCTTTAGAATATACTCTCATAATTAATTGATTAGGCGTACATATTTTACTAGTTAAATTAGTTAGCTCACTTCGAGTGCAAAATAATTTCATGCCCATTTTTTATACCTTTGTCACATACCCAAGCTTCTAAGTTGCACATAACTTTTTTTTTTTAATAATTATTATCACATATGTATAAAATACGTATTGCATGATTATTTATGTGAATATTCATATCGTTCTTTAGTCTAAATTCTATTAATTTTTATAATTAATAAAGCCTTTTTACACATCCCTCGTATAGTTAAATTGGTCCAGCCGGGAACCACATTTGTGGATTCTGAAGGATGCCTAACACTTTCCCTTCGGAATAATTTGAACCCTCACCTAGAATCTCACTTATTTTCGTAGACCATGTTTAGCTGCATGTATTAATAATTTATAGGTACCCTAGTATACCTTAAATGCTAGGTGGCGACTCTGTACATAATTAATTATTTCAGAGCTTCATAAGTTGTACTTTATTTAGCCTTTGGTAAAAATAAGGTGCAACAGCAGATTTTGTAGCTAAGTGTCCGAATTGCTAGCAAGTGAAAGCTGAACACCAGAGGCCTGGTGGCTTGGCTCAGAATATTGATATTCCTGTTTGGAAATGGGAAATGATCAATATGAATTTTGTATCAGGTTTACCTGGTTCAGCTAGGAGACATGACTCTATTTGGGTGATCGTCGACCGACTTACTAAGTCGGCGCACTTTCTTCCAGTCAAGACCACAGATTCAGCAGGAGATTATGCCAAGATGTATGTTAATGAGATTGTCAGATTGCATGGGACACCTGTGTCCATTATTTCAGATCGTGGTGCTCAGTTCACAGCGAACTTCTGGAAATCCTTTCAGAAAGGATTGGGTACCAAGGTGAACCTCAGCACAACTTTCCATCCACAAACAGATGGTCAGGCAGAGCGCACTATTCAGACCCTTGAGGACATGTTGAGAGCATGCGTCCTAGATTTCAAGGGTAATTGGGATGACCATTTACCTCTCATTGAGTTTTCTTATAATAACAGTTATTATGCTAGTATTGGGATGACACCATTTGAATCTCTGTATGGGCGAAGGTGTAGATCACCAATTGGTTGGTTCGAAGTTGTTGAAGCAGGGTTGTTAGGACTAGATTTGGTTTATCAGGCTATGGAGAAAGTCAAGTTAATACAGGAGCGTTTGAAAATGGCTCAGAGTCGCCAGAAGTCTTATACAGATGTGAGACGAAGGGATTTAGAATTTTCAGTTGATGATTGGGTGTTCCTTAAAGTCTCACCCATGAAGGGTGTCATGAGATTTGGCAAGAAGGGGAAACTCAGTCCCAGATATATTGGACCTTACAGAATTCTACGAAAGGTTGGTCTAGTAGCTTATGAACTTGAGTTGCCACAAGATTTGGCTGCTGTTCACCCAGTGTTTCATGTATCCATGTTGAGGAAGTGTGTAGGAGACCCATCGTTGGTTATTCCTGCTAATACTATAACAGTTAAGAATGGCCTCACCTATGAGGAGATCCCCGTAGCCATTCTTGATCGTCAAGTTCACAAGTTGAGAACTAAGGAAATAGCCTCAGTGAAAGTCCTGTGAAGGAGTCAGAAAGTTGAGGAAGCTACATGGGAAGCCGAGGAGGATATGAAATCCAGGTACCCGCACTTGTTTCGAGGTATGTAAGCTTTCTTTTCATGCTTTTGGTCGTGTGTGGCCAATTTATAATGCTATTGTGATGTAGCCCTGTGAGGCAATGATATTATGGGTTATTGTGACAAGTTGGTAGTGCCTTATTACAGGGGAAACTCTGGCGAAATTTTTGTAGAATCCCGAATGGTTATCATTCGAGGACGAATGATCCCAAGGAGGAGATATTGTAACACCTCGTAACTTCGGACAAAAGTTTGACTCATAAGATGATAATATAATGGAACAAATATGAGGGTTATAGGAAGTGTTTTGAAAACCAATTAAGTCATAATAAATGTCTTTGGGCAAAGAAAAGTTGGAAGCCACTCTACGGGGCATGTTTGCAAGTGAGTTTATGGGAGGTCTTACGTCCAACGACCATAACCCTTCTATTAATTTGGAATTTGGGAAAACTTCCTTGATAAAAGTTGTATCCCCTTGAAATGGATTTCCAACGGTATATTATGGGCCTCAAACGGACATCTGTGCAAAAATTTATGCCCATTATACGACAGACTGTCCGAGCAGAAAATTTCGACGGACCATTTGACGGTCCGTAGAACATTTTGATGGTCCGTAAAACAATTATACGGTCCATCAAATTGACTTAGGCCAACGTAAAATGGTCACAGAAAACCATATTTTGCTGGGCAGTTTTACGGTTCATTTTGACGGTCCGTTAAACAATTATACGGTCCGTCAAATTGACTTAGGCCAGCGTAAAATGGTCACAGAAACCCAATTTTTGCTGGGTAGTTTTATGGACCATTTTGACGGTCCGTCAAACAGTTTTACGGTCCGTAAAAATGGGCGTAGAATTGCCCGATGGGTCAGATTTTAAGATGTTAATAAGAGACCCAAACTCATTTTTTTTCATGCCCATTTCTCCTACACGACTCAAGGGTTCTCTAGAGCCATCCAAACACTTCATATGCAAGAATCCAAGTGAAACTAAAGATCCACTTCATCAATCCGCAAAACTAAGTGTGAGAAACACATCAAATCCATTCAAGTCAAGAAATTTCATGGAAGGTGGAACTAGGGTTTTGTTCAAGTGAAGCATTTAAACTCAAGGTTTATTCCTACAATAACTAAGGTAAGTTTTATGATGTTTCATGATGATTAAAGTGTTGATAAGTTCTTGGGAGAATAGTAAATGGATTTGATAAAGAGAATTATATGAACTATGCTGGAGTTTTTGGATTGTTGACTTGGGATTGTTGTATTCATATGGGTGATGAAGAATGATGTTAATTACATCTAATTAAGATTGTAGAATCACCTAGAAGTAATAGAATGGGAATTGGGTGAAGAAATCACCATTGGTGGAGACTGTGGAGCTTCATGCCCACTAAGTGTTTGATAAAATGCTTAGATGACCAAAGCATGAATATTATTGCTAACATAGAATCCCTTTGACTTGTATTGATATAGATCAAAGTTGAAAGGGTTGACAAACATTGTATTACGCTCAAGGGATGGAATTAAGGTATGTGAGGCTAACTATCTACGTTAGGGAATACGCCTCATTCTTCATACTTGTCAGCAATTTGACTCAGAATATAGTTTAGCCCTAGTTTTATGATATGATATAGAACTATTATCTTCTAGGGTTGCAGTTACCGAATTCGTTCATGGTTGTCACTTTGAACATCATGAACTAAGCACGTAATCTTTATAGACTTATGCATTGTTATCACATGAGTCTCACTCAGTGTATAACCAGTTATTTGCATGAGTCCCATAATCAGAAACAGTTATCATGCTATCAGCTATAGCCAGTCTCAGTTTTGTAAATGGTTAATGTTGAACACTTGTATCTGTACTTTTCAGCTTTAGGCCACAGTTTATGCATACGCATTGCTTGGGCCAAAGTCCACAGCTTTTGTGCACAATATTTGGGCCCCAGGCCACAGTTATATTTACAGTTTTACAGGTGATTCTTCATCCAGAACAGGGAGTACTTCAGCTTCTTGCTTTC
Source organism: Lycium barbarum (assembly GCF_019175385.1). Classification (NCBI taxonomy): domain Eukaryota; kingdom Viridiplantae; phylum Streptophyta; class Magnoliopsida; order Solanales; family Solanaceae; genus Lycium; species Lycium barbarum. The sequence continues at coordinate 7,215,566 of NC_083339.1, read as the reverse complement.
CTGTTTAGTTCAGTTTCAGTTTCAATTCCAGTATTTTATTGCTTCAGTTGCTTTACATACCAGTACAATTCAAATGTACTGATGTCCTTTTTTATTGCTTGGGGGCCTGCATCTCGCGATGCAGGTAACGATACACAGGTTGATGACTCAGCTAATTAGGAGTGCACATATCAGCTACTGGTGAGCCCCACATTCCTTCGGGGCGTTGTCAGCTATCCAGTTATTTCGGTTTATAGACAGCTCTATCATTCAGTACTCTTAGAGGCTTTATAGACACAGTTAAGACAATCAGATATTTATTATGTTAGCCTTGTTGGCAATTGTTCAATCGTTTTGATTTAGCCATGTTGGCTACTGTCAGCCATATTTCAGATTGTCTAAGTATTTCCGCATTATGATTTCAGTCAGACCTTTAGTATATCATCATGTGTTTAGTTGTTTCCATATTCAGTTATGTTTTGATATCACATGTTGATTCAGTCAGCCAGTTGGTTCGCTCGGTCACATGCAGTCAGACACCGGGTGTCGTGTTACGTTCAGGCCCAGGTTCGGGGCGTGACACTGTCCGCCCAACTGGTCGTAGACCAGTGGTAAATATAATCAACATCATGATCAAACCTCTTCTAGTAACCTCTATGCACTTCTCATGGCCGCCATTTATTCGCTAATGTCCACATAATCACATTAGACTTATAACACATCTCTGGGCCACAACATATAGATACATGTGTTGCGGAACGTGCAGCCCGATCCAATCTCTTATATAGAATCCCTTTATATAATTCTAGTACTCATTCCTTATCTATTCACTTCTAAGCTCTTCTCGTGACCATCAATTATCCATCAACGCTTATATTGTCATATAAAACTCATAAGCATATTTCTAGGCCCTTAAGACTTCTTCCCGCTTAACTAAACATTAGCCAAATCGTGAGATACATCATAAGTCTCTCTTCTAGCACCAAATACCTCATTAGGGATCCTTCGCTATCACTATATTCATGTCCCACAAAACATTCCTTAAGACGCATTCCTAAACTCGTTGGATTGTTATTACTATGGAACTATCGTCATCGCTATATCTCACCTTGAAGGAACAAGTATCATAAGGTGAGATCAATCACAATAAATAATTTCAAAGGTCATAAATAAGCTCAATAATATCATAAGGGTCATGAGATTCATAGGCTTCCAGCATTTGTGGAAGCAACGCTATTATGGATATAGTACAAAGGTTTATAACAGGGAATCATGTCTTTAGAAAGAAAAGGTTTAGCCTTACATACCTTTCAGTCTTCTTAGTCACCTAACGTTTATTCTCCCAAGCTCGTACATCTACATATAAATCATTCATACTATCATTAGACTCATTGCCACACACTTATCTCAAGCATTTAAATGAAACCCCTTTTAGAATCTGCCGAATTTCGGGCAGCATCTCCCTTATTTGTATGCCTAGCCCAAAATCATAATCCAACAACCAACAACAATAACAACAATACCAACATCAACCACAATATTATCAATACCAATATATTCCATAAAATATCCCACACGACATTTGTCCAATTTTCCACCAACATATCCATTATACAATTATTCAACAACTCTACTTCCGTAAATAAACCTATATCCATATCAATAAGGAGAGATTCATACCTTATTCCCACTAGTACTGCGATATCTCCAATATTTTCCTTGAATTCCAACCAAGGTTCACCACAATACGATAGTATAATCGCAACTACGCGCTGTCCGAACTTAAATCCGAAGATTATACTTAATTCGCGTTAAAATTTTGTGGAGGAAAGGTTGGGAGAATTTTCTAAAGAGTTTTGGATATTTTGAGAGGTGTTTTTGGATGAAAAATGAGGGGTAAAACCCCTTTTATAAGGTGCTAAAGTCGGTTCGGTACTGTAGTAGTTATTGTAGCAGTGGGGCTACTGTAGCACGTTGGTTACTGTAGCATGTGTTTCTGCTCTGTCATCCTAACTTGTAACGTCCATAGTTATCTACTCCGATGTCGTATCGACGAGCGGTTTGTTGTGTTGGAAACTAGACTCGACGAACTTCATTTTAGGCTTTTTCTTTGCTTCAAAACTTCTCATATACTAAAAGATATTCTTTCTCAAAGTTGGACCAAAATTGCCCCTCATATCTTCCATAAAATCCAAGGTCTCAATTGCTTATTTCTTCAACTCTATTTGGTCGTGAGACTTCCCGGTACTCCTCATATATACTTTATCCATAAGGATACCCAATAATTATATCATTCCTTAAACCCGAAAGACGGTTCATCTTGATCATAATTCCACGTACTTGTACTTAAACTTAGCGAACGTTCATCTAGAAGTACGGGGTGTAACACACATGTTCTTTTCCCTATTTTATTTCTATTAAAGAACCACATGGCAATATATTGAGTATACAAAAATAATTTTAAAAAAAATCTACCTTAACTACCTTGTTAACTATTCAATAACAAACTTTCTTTTGTCCCAATTTATGTGGCACACTTTCGTTTTTAGGCTGTCTAAAAAAGAATGTCATATTTTTATATTTAAAAATAATTTAATTTTATGAGATGATTTGCCGCTACACAAATAGGTAAAGTTTGCCATATACTTATTGGCAATGTCAGTATTATTGTACTTACTTGAGTTGATCTCAATTCATTTCTTAAAATACTTAAATTGACCTCAAAGCTATCCTTGGATATGAGAATTTATTCCCTCATTGTTTTCCTTATATAGTAGGAGTAATGGATTTGGATTTCCAAAGAGTTAAAATATATAGCTCCCAAACCCAAACTTCTGCACTCTCTAGCTAGCAGACCAGCTATGGAAATTAACGGTGTCAACATCTAGGGGTGTACATGGATCGGATGGGTTCGGATTTTTTAAACACCAAATCAAACCAATTGCGTCGGGTTTTTAAATTTATACACCAAATCAAACTAATAAAATTCGGGGTTTTCAACCTCGGGTTTTCTTGGGTTATTCGGTTTTCTCGGATTTTTCGTTTTTTTTTTTCGGAATAGTCTTGATACAATACATATAACTTTTACTTCAAATATTTTTGTCCTAGTAAGATACAAATATATTATTAAGGTGTTTCTTAAGAAAATAACACAAAATGTGAGAAGAGTGATAACATTGTATTAAAATATTCAACAAAAACTAATAAAATCGGTTAAAATAAATATTGCTAATTAACAAGCCATAAAGAAAATGATCATAATCTAAAAATACTAAGTCATGCTAAAATAAGCACGGCTAATAAGTATTAGTTACATGAAAAAGAAAAAAAACTTAAGTTATATATTTTCACTCTCTAAACTAATTATGCAAAACTAAAGAATAGATATCCAACATTATTGTCATTCGTAGTGGTAAATTGAATTTCTTTTGTTAGCGTTAGTGTTGAGCTGGTTTTGGTTTGAACTTTATTTGAGTTACAAATATCCATAGGATATAAAACTTATTGACATTCAAAATTCTAAGTTCAAGCTTGAATAATATGATAATAAATAAAAAAAACTACGAAAAAATAAAAGAAATATCTATAAATTCCATTACAAATAAATATTTTTATGTATAAAATATTTTAAAAATTGAATACATGTAATGTCGGGTTGGTTTGGTTCGGTTCGGTTTGACTTTTTTTAGTTAAAACCAAACCAAACCAATTATGATCGGGTTTTTTTTTTCTCAACACCAAACCAAGTCAAACCAAACCACTAATCGGGTTTTTTTCTCGATTTGACTCGGTTTATCGGTTTGGTGCGGTTTGTCGGTTTACTTTGTACACCCCTATCAACATCGATGAGGTTGTCCTCCAAGATTTGTGCAAGCCGAGATCTTCCTCGGGTGGACGGAAAATTCAAAAAGTTCCACCATGTTTACGAGATGAGAACAAGGACCATCTTTATGTTCCAAAGATTGTTTCTTTTGGGCCTTTTCATCATGGAAACCCAAAGTTTCAAATTACGGAGGAATACAAATATAAAGTGATGCACCGCTTGATTCCAGGGGACGATGACGTGGTTAATATTTACAATAGTTTTCTTGTTAGCATCAAGGAAATCAGAAATTGTTACGTTGAAGGTTCTACGGACCGTTATAGTGATGCTGAGTTAGCTCGAATGTTGCTACTCGATGCGTGTTTACTTTTGAGCTATATGCTAGATATCAGATCTGCTGTTGGTGCACTTGACCTAGCAACAATATATGCAATTATAGATGATATATTATTACTCGAGTCGAGAACCAAATTCCACTCTGGATTCTCAAGAGGTTGGCCACCTCGATATTTGGTGATGGTAATATTATTGCACGAGGTAAAAAGTACTCCTCCTGGAAGGAATTGCTTGGCAAGTTCTGCAAGAAATTGGTTTTCTCCGTGTTTGAAGAGGCAATTATTGAAATAGGGAGTAGTGATGATGATTGTCTTCAAAAGTACTATATAAGTCACAATACTTAACAATTTAAAGACATATGAAACAGTTGTGGTCAAAGAAAAACTCGTTTGACTCTCGAATCTAAACGCCGCTACATAAATTGTTACACGGTCGTATTTATTAGAGAATAATTTCAGAGATCTTTTTTGAGGTTTGGTTTTATGATACAATTTTTTTTTTTTTGTGGTTTACGATATTAGTCTTAACTAAATTCCAATGTTCGTGATTAAATCGTGCTTCCAATATTGTTGTGACATGGAGGAAACAGACCAACGTAATTATTTTTGAAAATTAAATCAAGGGACATAAGCTAAATATTGTAAACCACAAGAGAAGTTTGTGTTACTAAATTAGACTTGATGAGAAATCTCTAAAATTACCTTTTACATATTAGAATATGTTTGTCTAGTTTTAACAAATCACAATATTAGATCCTTAATTCGTTAGCATGACATATTTCCATCTTTTTATTGTCACGTACATCTTTCAGATGCGCTAGACTTTCCAAAAAACAAAGAAGAATTGGTCGTATAAACTCGTTTTGGTCAGTTAGAGACCTCAAATCAAAAGGTATTTTGTGTAAGCCAAGTAGCCTACTAACTCTCAATGGAATCAAATTCAAATCTTACTACTTGTTTGCGCTGCTCGAGCTTCCACCTTTACTTATCGACACCGACTACATGGTAATGTATATGAACATGATCAGATAATAGAGACGAGCTTATGAGACGAGCAATATTGGCATGTCAGGAGCTCATTATCAGATAATAGATTGCGTCAACTTTGTGAAATCGCTCATAATTAGCGCTGAGGATGTCAAAGAACTACGAGAGCAAGGAATACTCTTCAATGGTTTAGGAACAGATAAGGAAGTCGTCAAAGTGTTGCAAGAGATTTCCGCTGGTCCTTTAGTTTCCGTTGGTAGCTTGGATGTCAAACGGGAAATTCAACAACATACTGGCAGCTAAATTTGGCAGAGTTGTTTTGGACTCATTTTAGTAGTCCATGGTCATTTATAACTTTGCTTGTAGCAATTGTACTACTTGGCTTAACTCTTGCCCAAACCTATTTTACTATCTATCCTAGGAAGTAATGTATTTATGTAGCCACTATTCTATATGTGCTTTGGTATTTGGAATTAATAAGCTCCATAGTTTTGTTTTTTTTTTCTTTCGTTGTTTGTATTATTTGTTTTAAATGGCTCTTGTAGCTCGTGCTTTTGTTCAACAAATATGGTGATCAATAAAGTTGCATAATATTTATCAATTTGAATCTTATTTTGGTCACATGAAACACCCACATATGGGGGAAATGAAAGACGAAATTGTTGGGAATAAACCCAACAGAAATAATATTCACGGTATTCTTTCATATCGTCCTCATCCAAAACAGTTTTCTTGCACACGTTCTTCATCGACAGCCATTTTCTTATGCACCCCACATGAAAATCATGGCTGCACGATTTCAGCGTCCCAACATCATCCATGTTCACATACTCTTCCTTCAAACGCAACCACATACAAAGCCCACTTGTTAGAATTCAATCGTTCTCCTTACTCGCAAGAAAAGCAAAAGCTCTCTATGAACTAATAGACTGGTGGAAAAAACTACTCAATGCAGAGTCCCGTCTCAATGAGTAAATCCGCACGGAATCATAATGATGAAAGGATTTAAGTTACTTTTTACACTATCAGTGAAGTTAGTTACAAGTAATGTTTATCACAGAGATTTACTTGTAATTACTTAATTAGTGACACGATTATTGTGTATGCATAGAATTTAAACTCATTGTAAATGCATTTAGGAGAATCCACAATTCTTGAAGTCATAATATCTATATTTTACCTGAATGATATACATTTCTGACAAGATAACAATACTCACCAAACAGATAACACAATTTCCTTCCTCACGAATTTGGTCTGAGGAACAATAAATTGACTCGGTCATACACTTTGAAATCAGCTCCTCCGCCAAACCAGGATTTACACGGCCAATTCTTTCTCCCAGTGCAAGAAATTCCTGGTCAAGTCGAAAGTATCGAAGCTGAGCAAATGGCTGTAAGTTGAAAACAGAAAGCGAGACAAAGCTGCAAGTAGAGTTTCAGCATTTACCTCATAGCCCATGTCGTCAATGTCAAGTCTCATGTCCCTATGCTGATCACACATGCTTCTGGATCCATAATAAGTGGAACGAGCTGGAAGAATAACACCCTGAAAGAACCCCAAAAGATTCACATTCAACATGTCATGAAGGTGATGTTCAGAGATAGTAGAAATGATCAACCAAAACATCATATTAAAACCAAGTTGCCATCTGCAGTTATCTGTATTTCCCAGTGTGCCAAATTGGAATAAACAAGTGTCAATACCAAAAAGCAAAATAAACACTAAATTATAAGCTGTGAAAATTGAGGATCTCTGACTGAATTTCATCAAAGACTGACTGGACATAAGAAGGATCACAAGTCAAACAGCTTAAATTAATGACACAACCCTAAATATCATAAAACAGTGTGCATGCATATATATTCCCAGTTAATCTTTCAAAGTGAAGCACATAATTCCCAACATTAGTTGGTCAAAGAATTGTATGAAGTACACCTGGTAGCATCTATGATTTAACTAAAAAGAATTTACACCAATATGTATGCACACATGTAAAGCAGAACAAGACTTTTGACATTCTTGTGGAATGAAGCAGAAAGGTCATTTTTTGATAAGAGTATAAGAAAAAGAATGTACTGGACATTCATGCAGTGGAATGAACCAAGACAACTAGATGAATGTCATGATGACAAAAGACATTGTATCTGCTATAGGGAGCCTAGACAGGAGCTAAGACCTTCAAAAAAGACGACATGACAATTTCTTGTATAAGATGAGCATACACACCTCAGATGCAAGTTGCTCACGGAAACCTGCATCACTAGCCAATGATCTGTACCTATCACGAGATACCCTAGCTCTCCCATTTCGGTCGCTACTACGCAGTCCTAGAGTATACAATGGCCGTGAATGTCTTGAGGAGTAACCTTCAGCAAACAACTGTGATGCGTCATCTGAAGTATCAACATGCCCATGGCGCAAATAGCTTGAAGAAGCCCAAAAAGCAGGGGAAGATCTTTGATTGTAGCTACTTCGGACTCCCTCGAAGATTGCAAGTTGCCAGGCAAATGTTGAGGAAAGGAACTTCTGTTGGAGTTGAAATCATTGTGGTAATTCCCCATCTCCAGAGAGGTAGAGATATTGCCGGCAACCATATCATGGTGATTCATATCATAACAATAGAAGCTTGAATCTGCAGTTTGCAAAACATTACTATTAAATTCAAAACATAACAAAGGATAACAAAATAATTTAAGAAACTAACCAGGAGGGAAATTCCTCCCATGAGCAGCAGCAAGCGGCATGACTGCATGGTTCCATTGCCTTGCTGAAGAATTGAAGTTGGAGCTAGATGCGCCGGAGTTTTTCCATCTTTTTATTGTAAAGTGCATTTTGCAGATTCGCCGGAATTTGCAGAAAAACAAAGAAAAGTTAATGGTATCAACGTCAGTTAGAGACCTCAAATCAAAAGGCATTTTGTGTAAGCCAAGTAGCCTACACACTCTCACAGGAATCAAATTCAAACCTTACAACTTGTTTGCGCAGCTCGAGCTTCCACCTTTACGTATCGACACCATCTACATGGTAAAGTATGCAAACATGATAGCTTATGAGATCACATTGACAAGTCGGCAAGGGAAATTGCCTATCAGATAACAAATTACGTCAACTTTATGAAATCGCTCGTAATAAGCGCTGAGGAGGTCAAAGAATTACGCGAGCAAGGAATACTCTTCAATGGTTTAGGAACAGATAAGGAAGTCGTCAAAATGTTGCAAGAGATTCCAGCTGGTCCTTTAGTATCCTATGGTAACTTTTTGCATGTCAAACGGGAAATGCAACAACATACTAGCAGCAAAAAAAGAATATTTTTGGCAGAGTTGTTTTGGACTCATTTTAGTAGTCCATGGTCATTTACGACTTTGCTTGTAGCAATTGTACTACTTGGCTTAACTCTCGCCCAAACCTATTTTACTATCTATCCTAGGAAGTAATGTATTTATGTAGCCACTATTCTATATGTGCTTTGGTATTTGGAATTAATAAGCTCCATAGTTTTGCTTTTTTTCGTTGTTTGTGTTATTTGTTTTAAATGGCTCTTGTAGCTCGTGCTTTTGTTCAACAAATATGGTGATCAATAAAGTTGCATAATATTTATCAATTTGAATCTTATTTTGGTCATATGAATCACCCACATATGGGGGAAATGAAAGACGAAATTGTTGGGAATAAACTCGCCACAGAAATAATATTCACGGTATTTACAGCGGAATAATAATGTCGTATCGTGATACGGTTAATCAATAAGAATAAAAAAGAGCGATAATGACACAAAGATTTTTACGTCGAAACCCAAAAGGGAAAAAACCACAGGCCGAGAGAAGCAACTGATATCACTATAGCAAGGATTTTACACTTTGTAAATCTGAGTAAAATATTCCAAAGATCACTACACACTCAAAAGAAATAACCCTCTTTTAAGATTTTCTCATCTCACTACAATATACTCACACTCTTTATTTTTCCTCACAGATTATTTCTCTATTCGCGAGAAATTTGTTCATGATTTAGATTTTAGAGTTTTGGAAATCTACATTGGTTGGTACTTATTTGTCCATGTTAGTTATAGTATATGTCACGCCCCGAACCATGGCCTGGACGTAACACGGCACTCGGTGCCTGACTGCATGTGACCGAGCGAACCACATGACTTGCTGAATCATCATGATACATAACATAAGCGGAATATAATGTGAATGCATGATGAGCCTTTATAAAACGTAGTAAGTCATAATACTTAATAAAATACTTGTTTAAACATGAGCGAGCCAAAATGGCTATACGACTCCAAATGTCTGACATGACATAACTGACTTGTCTGGTCTATGAAACCTCTATCATGAGTCTGACTGGAAAACATACTTACTGGGACAAGGCCCCCAGCATACCTTTAAATGCAACATTAATTAAAGAAATACAATGTCTAAACCCCGAATGAGATGAGGCTCACCAATACGCTGGTACGTACAAATCCTAATGATCAGAAGCGTCGTCCTGTAAATCTGTACCTACATCGTGAAATACAGGCCCCCGGGAAATAAAAGGCGACGTCAGCACATTGAATGTACTGGTATGTAAAGCAATTGAAAGAAACAACATGGAACATGGGATAACATGATAAGAACTGAAACTGAAAACTTGGACATGAACATGAGCATGAGCATGAGTACATATATATATATATATATATATATATATATATATATATATATATATATATATATATATATATATATATATATATATAACATGAGTAAAATATGATAAGTAGGGAGAGCATTTCATAAACCGACACATAATATCACCACGTGGGTACGTGGAGTCTGGTACCTCGCCGGACCAGCAGAGCCCTCATACCTTGCCAGAGTATAAGGTAGTAAATCACCACGTGGGTACGTGGAGTCTGGTACCTCGTCGGACCAGCAGAGCCTTCATACCTTGCCCGAGTATAAGGTAGTAAGGTACCTGATGGATCCATTCAGTGTAAAATTAAGGTATCGTCTTATTTGGGCGGAGCGATCCTTGTCCTACGTTGGCTACGTAGTTTCAGGCTATCTGAGCCTTCTCGGTAATTTGTGCAACTCCCCAAAACATTAACATAATATAGTTGGCTAAGAAGCCCATGATTTTCGTGAATTAACTTGTACTTGTCTTGAAATCACGATTTCACCAAATAACTTGTAAACATAGTTTCATGAAATAGCTTGTAAACATATTTTTGATTCATGAGTAATAACAATAGTTCATAATCATATATTTATAATTGTCTTGAAAACATGATTGTAACTTGCAAATAAGATCATAAAGTTTCATATGAACATGATGAGAACACATGAGGAAGAATTCATGATTCATGGATTAAGCTAGGATTCCTAATATCCATAATGGAAGATTAGGAATACAATAACGAACATAGATACAAAATTCATGTACATACATACATAATTACGGGCTACCAATATGTTAGGTTTAATGCCCTAGGATTTGAACTTCATAGATTTTAGGAAACAGATCACGGGGAAGAACGTAGAGATTCCCACATGTGGATGAAAGTTATACATACCTTAACTTCCCGCTTCTGAGCGTATCACAATGTCCTTCAATCCCTTCAACTTCTGTCACGCCCCGAACCATGGCCTGGACGTAACACGGCACTCGGTGCCTGACTGCATGTGACCGAGCGAACCACATGGCTTGCTGAACTATCATGAGGCATACATGAGCGGAAATATAACGTGAATGCATGATGAGCCTTTATAAAACGTAATAAGTCATAATACTTAATAAAAACACTTGTTTAAACATGAGTGTGGAAATAACATGAATGAGCCAAAAATGGCTATACGACTCCGAATGTCTGACATAACATAACTGACTTGTCTAGTCTATGAAACCTCTATCGTGATCCGACTGGAAAACATACTTACTGGGACAAGGCCCCCAGCATACCTTAGATGCATAATTAATCATAAAACAAAAGTTGACTAAACCCCGAATGAGATGGGGCTCACCAATAAGCTGATACGAATGTTGTCCTACTGAGCAGATATGTCGTCCTGTGTATCAATACCTGCATCGTGAAATGCAGGCCCCCGGGCAATAAAAAGGGGACGTCAGCACATTGAATGTACTGGTATGTAAAACAACTGAAAGAAATAACATGGGACATGGAATAACATGATAAGAACTGAAACTGAAAACCTGGACATGAACATGAGTGCATACATATACATATAGAACATGGTAAAAATATCATAAGTAGGGAGAGCAATAACTTATAACCGATCCATGGTCTGGTGCTTGCGTCCCGCCAGCAGAACACTCAGTCCTTGCCAGGGAACATGAGATTTAATAAAGTATGAAAGGATCCAGTCATTATGAGAGATCGTCCGGGACATGGGTGGAGCGATCCTCATCCTACGGTGGCTACGTAGTTTCAGGCTATCTGAAGCCCTCCTCGGTAATTAATGCAACTCCCAAAACATGAACATGTAAAATAGTGGCACTTGCTGCCCATGGTATATCATGAATCGTAACTTGCTTGTACATAGTATTCATGATCATAACTTGCTTGTACATGGTTTTCATGAATCATAACTTGCTTGTACATGGTTTTCATGAATCATAACTTGCTTGTACATGGTTTTCATAAATCATAACTTGCTTGTACATGGTTTTCATGAATCATAACTTGCTTGTACATGGTTTTCATAAATCATAACTTGCTTGTACATGGTTTTCATAAATCATAACTTGCTTGTACATGGTTTTCATAAATCATAACTTGTAAATATAGTTTCATAAGATAACTTGTCATCGTCTTGCCAAACATGTTTTTGATGCATGAGTAATAACAATAGTTCATAATCATATATTTGTAATTGACTTGGAAACACGCTTGTAACTTGCAAACTAAAATCATTAAGTTTCATATGAACATAATGAGAACACATGAGGAAGAATTCATGATCTATGAATTCAGCTAGGGTTCCTAATAACCGTAATGGAAGATTAGGAATACAACAACGAATATAGATACAAAATTCATGTACATAAATACTTAAATACGGGCTACCAATATGTTGGATTTAGTGCCCTAAGATTTGAACTTCATGGATATCAAGGAAACGAAGCATGGGGAAGAACATAGAGATTCCCTCATGTGGATGGAAGTTCTACATACCTTAGTTGTTCCAAACCTTGAATTAAAGACTTGGATTTTGAAGAAGATTTCCTAAATCTTGATTCTTGAATCTTGAGATGGGTTTTCTTGAAAACCCTAGATTAGGAATGATTATTTCTTGTTTAGATTACAAGGATATATGTTAGAATTGAGTTGGAATAATTGGAATGGACTTACCTTGGTGTTCTTGATGTTGGAGGAGAGTAGGAGGTCGTTCTAGGGTTTGAGGGAGTGAAAAATAATGAGTTGAACTGATATGGACGAATATATAGTGTTCTGGAACATTGCAGTTTACGTCCAGCAAAATACTGGCCGTATTTCAGTTTACGGGCACTGTTCATGGCCGTATACTGCAATACGGTCCGTATTCTGCCATTTGGACTGCACTGCATCGCTCAGTAAAATGGCCATAACTTTTTGCACAGATGTCCGTTTGACCCCCGTAAGATACCGTTGGAAAGGTATTTCAATGCTCTACAACTTTCATCAAGGAAGTTTTCCCAAATTCCAAACACGTTTTGAAATACGGGCCGTAAAGTGAAATACGGTCCGTATTTAACCATATGACCTCAAAATGTCAAATTCCAGAATGTTCAGAAATTCTTGGTTTCAGTTTACGGGCACTGTTCATGGTCGTAAATTGAAATACGACCACTGTTCATGGGCGTAAACCACCATATCACAACTGAGCGGGAAAATTTCAATTCTCACATTCTTTATCTAATGTTCTAAGTCTAGGATCGTGGTTAAAACTTTCGTTAAAAGTACAGGGTGTTACAACTTCAATCTATAGCAATACAGTCATAGGGATTCTATATTAGCAACAATATTCATGCTTTGTTCATCTAAGCATTTTATCAAACACTTAGTGGGCATGAAGCTCTATAACCCTCATTAATGGTGTTTTCTTCACCCAATCCCCATTCTATTACTTCTAGCTAATTCTACAATCTCAATTAGATGTAATTAACATCATTCTTCATCACCCGTATGAATACAACAATCCCAAGTCAACAATCCAACAACTCTAGCATAATTCATATAATTATCTTCATCAAACCCAATTATTATTCTCCAAAGAATTCATCAATTCATAACTATAAATGATTTGGGAATAGAAACATTACCTCTTATGAGTAGTCACCACGAAATCAACACCCCCAAGTTCGATCTTTAGTTTAGAATGACGGCAACAACTTGTACTACACTTTATCCTTCACGAGCCTCGGGATTCGGGGCCTTCAACTTGGTTGATTCTCTACTTTCTCTCTCTAATTTCCCCTCTCTCTCTCTCTAAAATCGGAAGTTATGGGGAAAATGGGCCGCTAGGGTTAACATTTCCCTTATATACCAAGGGGAAATGGGTTTGACCCAACTTGAAAATGGGTTGGGACCTTTCTGCCTTAAAACGTCCATATCTCCCTATACTGATGTCACCTGAGAACGCACAACCTATGGTTGGAAAGGTATTTCAATTATCTACAACTTTCGTTCTTTGAGTTTTCCCAAATTCCGAATTTATGATAGGGTTATGGCCTCCCGAAGTCAGGTGACCCGAAACGTACTTACTGACCAAGATACGCCCCATGTTACGGTCCCGTAACACAAAGGACGGACCGTAACTTGGTGAAAATTTCCAGTGAGGTTCTGGAAATTTTTTGTGTGTTACGGTCCACTGTTACGGTCCGTAACAGTGACCGTAACTCAAGTGAAATTACCAGCGAACAGGCTTCAGTAAAATGGGCATAAATCTTTGGACAGACATCCGTTTGACTCCCATAATATACCGTTGGAAAGCTATTTCAAAGGGCTACAACATTCATCAAGGAAGTTTGCCCAAATTACCAACGGACTTTCGTGAAAATTGACAGGAAGGCAGACGTATCGTAAACTTAGCCGATTCTATAGGATTTCAAGTGCCTTACTATTAGCCATATTGAGACGGTCATATCTCCTTGCTCCGATCTCCGATTGGCTTGGTACTTATATAGTTATAAAGGTATTTCTTCATACTACAACATGATTGATAGTACCTTCCCAAATTCCAAACCGATCAAGGAGTTATCGCTGCCCGAAATAGGCCTATCACTCATTTTCGCAAAACATTCAAACCTTCAATGTTTCCACTAGAACTCCAATGATATGCGCTTAAACTCAGTTCCAAGATGCGGGGTGTTACAATATCTCCCCTTGGGATGATTCATCCTCGAATGATGGGTCATGGTTAAGAATATGGCTGGACATGGCTTGACTACATGAACCTGAAGGAAACATGACATGAAACAGGGAGACTGAACTAACATGGCATGGTTATATGGAAACATGAATACTGAGGCATGAACATGGGCACTGGATAGCTGAAATGAGCATGGAACATGAGACATAACATGACATAGGGCATGGAAACTGACATGACATAGTTTCATGAAAATGCCAGTGCCTAAACATGAGACATGAATTGCGAATACATGAACTTGAACATGGAACGTGAGGCATGAATACATAAGGGCATTATAAATCTTCTCCAAAATGTCATTAAGCCATCATTATGTCGATACTCGTAATCCTTGCCCGACACACAACATATACCTTGCTTTCCTTAACAACTTTCTTCTCCTACCTCAAATGTCTTTGAAATCTCATTTAGTATCATTAAATATTACTTCTTACTCGTCAACATGTCGTATATGTCATACCCTTCGTGGGTCTATTCGCGGTATGCTAACGGGGAAATTTCCAAGGCGTAACATTTTCCCCCTTTGTCGGAACATTCGTCCTCAAACGTTAACATTCAGAATTCTACAAAAATTTCACCAAAGTTTCCCCTGTAATATGACACTACCAACCTGTCACAACAGCCCATAATATCATTGCCTCACAGGGCTACATCACAATAGCACTATAAATTGGCCACACACGACCAAAAGCATGAAAAGAAAGCTTACATACCTCAAAATCTTGGTGTTTCATCATAAATCTCTTTTGCGGGCTGAAACAAGTGCGGGTACATGGATTTTATATCCTCTTCGGCTTCCCATGTAGCTTCCTCAACTTTCTGACTCCTCCACAGGACTTTCACTGAGGCTACTTCCTTAGTTCTCAACTTGCGAACTTGACGATCAAGAATGGCTACAACGATCTCCTCATAAGTCAACCCATCCTTAACTGTTATAGTATTAGTAGGAACAACCAACGATAGGTCTCCTACACACTTCCTCAACATGGACACATGAAACACGGGATGTACAGCAGCCAAGTCTTGTGGCAACTCAAGTTCATAAGCTACTAGACCAACCTTTCGTAGAATTCTGTAAGGTCCAATATATCTGGGACTGAGTTTCCTTTTCTTGCCAAATCTCATGACACCCTTCATAGTTGAGACTTTAAGGAACACCCAATCATCAACTGAAAATTCTAAATCCCTTCGTCTCACATCTGTATAAGACTTCTGGCGACTCTGAGCCGTTTTCAAATGCTCCTGTATTAACTTGACTTTCTCCATAGCCTGATAAAACAAATCTGGTCCTAACAACTCTGCTTTACCAACTTCGAACCAACCAATTGGTGATCTACACCTTTGCTCAAAAAGGGTTTCAAACAGTGTCATCCCAATACTAGCATGGTAGCTATTTTTGTAAGTAAACTCAATAAGATGCAGGTGGTCATCCCAATTACCATTGAAATCAAGGACACATGGTTACTGAATTGAATGAATACATGACTACTAAACTGCTGAGATACTAAACTAAATGTCTATTGAACTGACCGAAGACTGGGCTGACTGAATACTGAGTTAACTGAATACTAAGCTGACATAAATAGTTGAGTATTGAACTAACATGAATATTATAACATGAGATCTGAATAGCGTATCTGTCTGACTATTAGTCTGAGGATGAAAAGTTGTGCTAAGGTTCACTTTGCTACCCAATCCTTTCTGAAAGGATTTTCAGAAATTCGCTATGAACTGAGCACCATAATCTAAAATAATGGACACTAGGGTCCCATACAATCCGGCAATTTCATTAACATATGACTTGGCATAATATTCTGTTCAATCTGTGGTCTTAACTGGCAAGAAGTGCATTGACTTCATAAGTCTGTCCACAATCACCCGAATTAAATCATGCCTCCTAGCTGAACGAGGTAGACCTGATACAAAGCCCATATTGATCATTTCCCATTTCCAGACAGGAATATTAACATTCTAAGCCAAGCCACTAGGCCTATGGTGTTCGGCTTCCACCTGCTGACAATTCGGGCACTTAGCTACAAAATCTGCCACACTCTTCTTCATATTGTTCCACCAGTAAATCTCCTTGATATCATGATACATAGTGGAACCTGGGTGAATGGAATACCTAGAGTTGTGAGCTTCTAACATGATTCGCTCTCTGAGCCTATCAACATCTGGAACGCATAATCTGCCTCAATATCTCAAGGTACCATTATCTCCCTCCTGCTCAAAAGTTAAGGCTTTCTATTCGTGAATCCTCCCTTTCATGTGCAGCAAGTAGGAATCACCAAACTGCTTCTCTCTAACTTTAATGACTAAGCAGGAATGCCATGTTCTGGGCAATAACTCCACCCACTTCGGAGCCTGAAAGTCGAATTCCTAGCTTGGATAAGAGGTGAACTTCTTTCACCATAGTTCTCCTGTCTTGTCTAAATCATGAGCCATACTTCCCATACTTGATTTTTTTTTTTTTTGAAATACTTCCTAAAATACTCATAGTACTGTTGTGTGCTAAGTCCTTCACTAGCACCTTAAAGATTAGAGTCTTGTGCAATGGCACCACCCTTATGACACATAACTGGGCATGATCTTATAGCTTTTCTGTGATCGCCTAATCGATAGTAATTGAACTTGACAATATTCGTTAGACGATCATTCTACTCAATTCGGGTTCCCTCTAAGATGAGGCATATTCCTTATGGAGACTATCTCATTATGCCAACTTAACTGAACTAAGGTTCTTCATATCTCATACTAACCATTCAAGTCTTCAATTATCTCGCTGGACTTACTGGCGATTTATGCATCTCCCCCTTAGACCAAGGCTAACATCTTATACTTATAAATTATTCTCTTTTGATGGGATTACAATTGACATTCCTTATCTTTTGCAATTCCTTTGTACTCTATAACACTGACGACCCTTTTTTTTTGGACTCACATCTGAGCAATTTCTCATGGGGAAAAACTAAATTTACTTACACGAACGGGTTGCTACTGTATTCATAACTGGCATACTCCATCTTAACGACTTAACTCTGCTCATACTGTAAATATTAGGACAACCCATTTTGACAACTCTTAAAGGCTATTCTTCTGCAATTTGCTCTCTTACGACTTAGCCGATTTCTTCTTCCACTAATCACTCTACTCTGAACTTAACTTAAGCCCTTGGTTTCTAACACACATTCGGATGTATCCGAACTGTCACCCACTTAAGGTGTTCATCTGAATAGGAAATCAAATTATATTTCTCAAAGTCAGCCATACTCGTAACTTAGTCAAATCTTATCATTACTGTTGACATGGATTTTCCAGACATATTACGAACTTGTATCTCATTCTCCTTCTATTTCTAGGAAAAATTTGGCATAGTTTCCTCTGTATTTCTTACTATCCCAAAACCTGCACACAGGGAATACCAACAATGCCTCACAAGGCAAGCATATATACATATATATCATATCATATCATAGCCACACATGGCTCCCAATTTCAACAACAGTATAAAAACGATGAACTTACCTCATATGTCCAACTCAAACTGTACCCATTACACTTTCTTGTTTATTTCCCCTTTCAACCTTTTAACTGCAGATGGAGTGGGTCCTGATGACCTTTGGTAACTATCTACCACCACTTTCTTGAGATCTTCCATGATTTACTTTTTTTTTTTGTGGACTTAGCTCCTTTTTTTTCTAATTTCTCTGGTATCCTCTCCCTGTTGTATCCCATTCTCCTTTCTCAAGAACATCATTATCATTCAACATACCATTCATTCTACTACACTCCTTCTCGTGTAACTTACATTGTATTCCACTTTCAATAGCACCTGAAGTCTCATTCATTACCAGTAAGTACTGCACAATTGTACCCCGTATGGGTAAACATCCTTACTTGGACCTTGAATTACCTGTTCATCTCCTGCGCATTCGAAACGTACGTAATTCGAGAGGAAGAGAAGTTACTTATTGCTCTAAGCTTCATGGCACGATCTAGAGTACAAAGAAATGAGACAAATCCTGAATGTCTTGGTGGTCAACTATTTATATGTGTGGGGCCCTCACACATATAAAAGTGACCCCACTGGACACAGTTTCATAGACTCCCTAAGGACACTTGAACCTAGGCTCTGATACCAAGTTTTGTCACGCCCCGAACCATGGCCTGGACGTAACACGACACTCGGTGCCTGACTGCATATGACCGAGCGAACCATATGGCTTGCTGAATTATCATGATACATAACATAAGAGGAATATAACGTGAATGCATGATGATCCATTATAAAACGTAGTAAGTCATAATACTTAATAAAATACTTGTTTAAACATGAGCGAGCCAAAATGGCTATACGACTCTAAATGTCTGACATGACATAACTGACTTGTCTGGTCTATGAAACCTCTATCATGAGTCTGACTGGAAAACATACTTACTGGGACAAGGCCCCCAGCATACCTTTAAATGCAACATTAATTAAAGAAATACAATGTCTAAACCCCGAATGAGATGAGGCTCACCAATACGCTGGTACGTACAAATCCTAATGATCAGAAGCGTCGTCCTGTAAATACGTACCTGCATCGTGAAATACAGGCCCCCGGGAAATAAAAGGC
The DNA here is from genome assembly GCF_019175385.1 of Lycium barbarum. Taxonomy (NCBI): domain Eukaryota; kingdom Viridiplantae; phylum Streptophyta; class Magnoliopsida; order Solanales; family Solanaceae; genus Lycium; species Lycium barbarum. The sequence goes on along the minus strand of NC_083339.1, from coordinate 7,196,401 downwards.
GACGTCAGCACATTGAATGTACTGGTATGTAAAGCAATCGAAAGAAACAACATGGAACATGGGATAACATGATAAGAACTGAAACTGAAAACTTGGACATGAACATGAGCATGAGCATGAACATGAGTACATATATATATATATATATATATATAACATGAGTAAAACATTATAAGTAGGGAGAGCATTTCATAAACCGACACATAATATCACCACGTGGGTACGTGGAGTCTGGTACCTCGCCAGACCAGCAGAGCCCTCATACCTAGCCATAGTATAAGGTAGTAAATCACCATGTGGGTACGCGGAGTCTGGTACCTCGCCGGACCAGCAGAGCCCTTATACCTTGCCCGAGTATAAGGTAGTAAGGTACCTGATGGATCCATTCAGTGTAAAATTAAGGTATTGTCTTATTTGGGCGGAGCGATCCTTGTCCTACGTTGGCTACGTAGTTTCAGGCTATCTGAGCCTTCTCGGTAATTTGTGCAACTCCCAAAAACATTAACATAATATAGTTGGCTAAGAAGCCCATGATTTTCGTGAATTAACTTGTACTTGTCTTGAAATCATGATTTCACCAAATAACTTGTAAACATAGTTTCATGAAATAGCTTGTAAACATATTTTTGATTCATGAGTAATAACAATAGTTCATAATCATATATTTATAATTGTCTTGAAAACATGATTGTAACTTGCAAATAAGATCATAAAGTTTCATATGAACATGATGAGAACACATGAGGAAGAATTCATGATTCATGGATTAAGCTAGGATTCCTAATATCCATAATGGAAGATTAGGAATACAATAACGAACATAGATACAAAATTCATGTACATACATACATAATTACGTTGAGATGGATGTGTGGCCACACCAGGAGTGACAGGATTAGGAATGAGGATATTCGGGATAAGGTGGGGGTGGCCTCGGTGGAAGACAAGATGCGAGAAGCGAGATTGAGATGGTTTGGGCATGTGAAGAGGAGAGATACAGATGCCCCAGTGCGGAGGTGTGAGAGGTTGGCCATGGATGGTTTCAGACGAGGTAGGGGTAGGCCGAAGAAGTATTGGGGAGAGATAATTAGACACGACATGGCGTAATTACAGCTTACCGAAGACATGACCTTAGATAGGAGGGTTTGGAGGACCCAAATTAGGGTAGAAGGCTAGTAGATAGTCTCGTTATCCGTTCTTATTAGTAGTCGCATTATTGCAATATAATTTCTTGTGCTCCGATTTCTGCTATTATCTGTTATTATCTATTATTTCCTGTGCTTTGGTTATCCTGTGTCATCTGCTTCGATTTCTGCTATTATAGGTTATTTTCTGTGCTCTGATTATCCTGTATTATCTGTGTTGCTTGCATTATTTCATTTCCATATCGCTTTAAATCTCTTATCCGAATATCTTAACCTTATCTAACCTTATCTGACTACTTTTTATGCTTTTATTGAGCCGGGGGTCTTTCGGAAACAGCCGTCCTACCTTGGTAGGAGTCAGGTCTGTGTACACTCTACCCTCCCCAGACCCTACGATGTGGGATTTCACTGGGTTGTTGTTGTTGTATACATACATAATTATGGGCTACCAATATGTTGGGTTTAATGCCCTAGGATTTGAACTTCATAGATTTTAAGAAACGGATCATGGGAAAGAACGTAGAGATTCCCACATGTGGATGAAAGTTATACATACCTTAACTTCCCGCTTCTGAGCGTATCACAATGTCCTTCAATCCCTTCAACTTCAATCTATAGCAATACAGTCATAGGGATTCTATATTAGCAACAATATTCATGCTTTGTTCATCTAAGCATTTTATCAAACACTTAGTGGGCATGAAGCTCTATAACCCTCTTTAATGGTGTTTTCTTCACCCAATCCCCATTCTATTACTTCTAGCTAATTCTACAATCTCAATTAGATGTAATTAACATCATTCTTCATCACCCGTATGAATACAACAATCCCAAGTCAACAATCCAACAACTCTAGCATAATTCATATAATTATCTTCATAAAACCCAATTATTATTCTCCCAAGAATTCATCAATTCATAACTATAAATGATTTGGGAGTAGAAACATTACCTCTTATGAGTAGTCACCACAAAATCAACACCCCAAGTTCGATCTTTAGCTTAGAATGACGGCAACAACTTGTACTACACTTTATCCTTCACGAGCCTCGGGATTCGGGGCCTTCAACTTGGTTGATTCTCTACTTTCTCTCTCTAATTTCCCCTCTCTCTCTCTAAAATCTGAAGTTATGGGGAAAATGGGCCGCTAGGGTTAACATTTCCCTTATATACCAAGGGGAAATGGGTTTGACTCAACTTGAAAACGGGTTGGGACCTTTCTGTCTTAAAACGTCCATATCTCCCTATCCCAATGTCACCTGAGAACGCACAACCTATGGTTGGAAAGGTATTTCAATTATCTACAACTTTCATTCTTTGCGTTTTCCCAAATTCCCAATTTATGATTTGGTTATGGCCTCCCGAAGTAAGGTGACCCAAAACGTACTTACGGACCAAGATACGCCCCATGTTACGGTCCTGTAACACAAAGGACAGACCGTAACTTGGTGAAAATTTCCAGTGAGGTTCTGGAAATTTTTGGTGTGTTATGGCCCACTGTTACGGCCCGTAACACTTGTTACGGTCCGTAACAGTGACCGTAACTCAGGTGAAATTTCCAGCGAACAGGCTTCAGTAAAATGGGCATAACTCTTTGCACAGATGTCCGTTTGACCCCCATAATATACCGTTGGAAAGCTATTTCAAAGGGATACAACTTCCATCAAGGAAGTTTTCCCAAATTACCAACGGACTTTCACGAAAATTGACTGGAAGGAAGACGTATCGAAACTTAGCCGATTCTATAGGATTTCAAGTGCCTTACTATTAGCCATATTGAGACGGTCATATCTCCTTGCTCCGATCTCCGATTGGCTTGGTCCTTATATAGGTAGAAAGGTATTTCTTCATACTACAACTTCATTGATAGTACCTTCCCAAATTGCAAACCTATCAAGGAGTTATCGCTGCCCGAAATAGGCCTATCAATCATTTTCGCAAAACGTTCAAACCTTCAATGTTTCCACTAGAACTCCAATGATATGAGCTTAAACTCAGTTCCAAGATGCGGGGTGTTACAATATATATCAAGCAACTTATTGTCATGAACTTGCCTTTTGTACATAATCAATTTAAGTAAACTTTAAATATTTACTTATTTAATTGAGGTATCTCTTTAATCTTGATTAACTCATATAAATTTGGTTCTTATGATCTGATAAACAATCAAACGTATTTGCATATTCCTACTATTTTATGTTTTTCCATCCTAAACCCCAGTTTATGAAATTCAACCAAGAAAAAACATTTCTATATTTAAACGATCATGTTCAACATTTCGGTAAATGTTGAACATCAAAATGTCCTTTAAATATTGAACAACGTTTATGCCCTTCATAAGTAAACTATTTATTGGATATAATTGTAACTTTTAAAACATCTACGTAACATAATTTGCATACAATTTTAATACCAATCAGTGTCCTACCAATTGTTAAAGTTCGAAAGTTATCCCAATCCTATTTAGAAACCAAAAAAAAAAAAAAACCCTTTGACCACTTCCTACAACTATATAAACTCTAACAGACGGTGCCTTCAGGCTTGGTAAACCACAAATTAAAAACCTAGACTTAAAGAAAGACAGACTACTGCTTCTCCTTTCCCAGATAATGTTAAACCCTCTTTCTACCTTTTGTCAACGTTGCATTCTCAATTGACACTTTTGTTATTACTTTCTTCTAATATGTAAGTTCAATTACAATTTGTAGAAGTATATTTCATATCAGAAAATCAATTGAGAAACAAAGCCAATGAAGAGCATGAGAACTTTCTACAGACTACAAATATGAAGATTCTATGCGAAAAGATGAGTCAAAATTGGAGTAGCGATAAATGCAAAAAGGTACCAGACTTTTTTCAAGCAACACACCCTTTATAGAGGACGAGATGAAATTAGTTTTGGGTTATTGTTGATTAATCTTGGGGGAATTTTGATCCCCGAGTCTAATGGAAAATTGAAGAGCAAAAATTTGGGAAATTTTCTTCCGTATTATGTTAACTTCAACCTTTACATGTATATATACAATTCCATGCTAGGGACTGTGTATGTAAATACTAATAAAAATAAAGTGCTGACTAAATACAGCTACCACTAACTGATTTTGTATTCTAACACAACTCTACAATTTCTGAAATAATTACACATTGGATTCCTTACACGTATACTTTTATATCTATGTTTTGTCTTCATTCTTTGTAGTTGGGCTTTTCCATATTTCTGCCGATGATGAACAAACCCAATGTTGTGAATATGGCCGAATATCTCTATTTGTGGCCTTATGGAACAAAGGACCACTTTGGTCTTTTTCCTTTGTCTGTGCCGACAAAACCAAAGCAACATCAACATCATTTTGACTTTCTTGAACTATCTTCTTCTTATCCTTAGATCTTTCTTCCTCAATTTCTTTCAAACCATTTCCTCCATTGTTGCGTAGAATAAAAGATTCAGAAATGGTTTGATCTCCAACATCCCCCTCAAATTGGAGGGGAGAGAAGAAACCCCCAATTTGTTTAATAAATCGCGATGAGTGACCCCCGTAAGAGGATTCGTGAATAGATCTGCCAGTTGAAGCTTGGAAGGAAGAAAAGATAAAGAAATTATGCCAGATTGCAGTTGTTGGCGAACAAAATGACAATCAAGCTCCACATGCTTGGTTCACTCATGGAAAACGGGGTTGCGAGCTATGTGTATGGCTGCCTGGCTATCGGAGTGAACTGAAACCGGTAGTGATGGTGAAATGGAAAGATCTTCAAGAAGTCGAATAAGCCAAGTAAGTTCAGCAGTTACTCGACGCATGGATCGATATTCGGCTTCTGCTGAAGATAGCGAAATCGATGCTTGTTACTTCGATTTCCATGAAATTGGAGCCCCGCCTAACATAATGAAGAGGCCAGAAATCAATTTACGAGATTCCGGGCAAGAAGCCCAATCTACGTCACAAAATGCAGTAAAAAGGAATGAAGGAGTAGAGGACAAAAGGATTCCCTGACCTAGATCGATGGAAAGATATTTGACAACCCGAAGTGCAGCAGAAAAATGAGTGACACTGGGATTTTGCATATACTGTCTGAGCTTTAGCACAGCAAAACAGAGATCCGGCCTAGTGTGAGTAAGGGAATTTAGTTTCCCTACCAAATGTTTGTAAATTGTAGGATTTTCCATGGGAGGTTCATCATCAGTATATAATTTGTGTGCAGGATCAAGGAGAGATGTTACTTTAGAGAGATATGAGCAATTAAACTCATCCAATAAATCCAAGGTAAACTTTCTTTGACTGACAATGAATCCCTGTTTTTCCCTTAAAACCTCCATACCCAAAAAATAATGAATGGCACCCAAATCTTTGACTTTGAATTCTGAACTAAGAAACTGATTGAGTTGATTTATTTCATTCATGTCATTGTCTGTTGGCAATATGTCATCGACGTACACTGCTAGGATAGAAATAGAATCACCAGACCTCTTGAAGAATAAAGAATAGTCATTTAGGGAAGCTGTGTAGCCTTTGAAACTAAGCGCACCAGCAAGCCTCGCATACCATTGCTGTGAGGCTTGTTTGAGTCCATATAATGATTTCTTGAGTAGACAAACATGATTGGGACTAGGACCACTTAAACTTGCAGGAAACTTCATAAAAACTTCTTCTTGTAAAGTTCCATGTAAGAAAGCATTACTAACATCAAGTTGAGAAACTGTCCAGCCCTTTTGTATGGCCACACTTAATAGACACCTGATTATGGTCATTTTGACCACAGGTGAAAAGGTTTCATTATAGTCGATTCCTTCCCTTTGAATATCCCACCTTACAACCAACCTTGCTTTCAACCTTCCAATTGTCCCATCTGATTTGTGTTTAACCTTGTATACCCATTTACAAGACAACGCCTTCTTTCCTTTAGGAAGTTCAACTACCTCCCAGGTTTGATTCATTAGTAAAGCTTCTAATTCAGAATCCATAGCATGTTTCCAACCTGGATGTCTAGAAGCTTCTGAGAAACTGTTAGGTTCTGAAAGGGTGGATAGAGAATGTAGGATATGTTGGTTGTCAATAGAAAGGACAGTAAAAGGGAAAGTGTTGGGATGAGTAGGTGCACTAAAGCAAGAGGGATTAAGATCAGTGACAAAAATGTTGTTACAGACATAGTCATTTAAGTATTTGGGTTGATGAGAGATTCTAGTGTTGTGTCTGGTAGGTATAGGTGATGGAATGTTTGTAGGATTATTAGGAATGGAAACAGGGGACTGTATAGGAGAAAAATGAGAGTGGTGGGGTGAGGAACAATCAGGTGTTCCACTAGTGGAGGCTGGAGGAGAGTTGGAAGTAGGTGTGATGATAACTGGAAAAGGACCCAGAATGGGTGAGAGTTCTTCTGATATGGGATTGGCATTAGGAAATAAAGGGGGTGCAATAGAATGAGTAGAGGTGAAAGGGAAATGATTCTCATGAAAATGAACATCTCTAGACACAAAAACTTTTCTTGACTCAAAATCCAACAATTTGTAGCCTTTTTTACCTTGAGGATACCCTAGGAAAACACAAGGTCTAGCTCTTTCATCAAATTTTCCTCTCCCTTGAACCAAAGTAGAATCATAACAGAGGCAACCAAAAGATCTTAAAGAGTGAAAATCTAGTTTTCTTCCAAAAAGTATTTGATATGGACTTTTACCCTTAAGAACTTTAGAAGGTAGTCTATTAATGAGATGGGTTGCTGTCAAAATGCAATATCCCCAGTAAGAAATGGGAATATGAGATTGAAAATATAGTCCTCTGGCAAGTTCCAAAAGGTGCCTATGCTTCCTTTCTACTACCCTATTTTGTTGTGGGGTGACAGTGCAACTTGCTTGGTGTAAAATTCCTTGAGCAGATAGAAAAGCTGCTTCTTGGGTTCCTTTACCTAATTCCAAAGCATTGTCTGATCTAATGCATTTTACATGTACTTCAAACTGTCTTTCAACCATTTTGAGAAAAGATTTCAGCATAGGAAAAGCATTGGATTTAGTAGTTAATAAGAATGTCCAGGTACCCCTACTATAGTCATCCACTATAGTGAGGAAATATTTGTAACCATTGTAAGTAGCATGTTTGTAGGGCCCCTAAGTATCAATATGAATTAGTTCAAACATCCTCTTAGACTTAATGCTACTGCTAGGAAAGGAGTTTCTTGTTTGTCTAGCTCTAGGACATATGTCACACACATATTCAAAATTAGTAGGAAAATGAATGAAATTGAACTTTTTCATTACTGGAAAAGGTAAGTGACCAAGTCTTACATGCCAAAGCTTTACATCAGAAACAGCAGTGGCACAAACTGTAGAAAGAGAACTAGGAACATGATTGGAATTTCTTCCTTCTTGAAAATTAAAAACATTTGGACTAGAAACTCTAGGTTGCAGTAGGTAAAGCCCCTCCTTAACTTCACCAAAAACTTCTACCTTCTTCAAAGAATGGTCCTGCAACAGACACTTAGTAGTTGTAAAATAGATAATACTATCAATTTGAATGCACAATCTATTTACTGAGAGCAAATTATATTTGAAATCTGGGACATGAAGCACATTGTTCAGGGTTAGATTGGGCAAGATGGGTACACTTCCTATATGCGTGACACAAATTTTAAAAGAGTTAGGAAGACTGATGTGTATAGGAGCAGGAAGTGCAATTAAGGAAGAAAAGGAATGTGAATTGTAACACATGTGTTTTGAAGCTCCTGAGTCTATAATCCATGTTTTAGAGTTATAAACAGAAAAACAAGATCCTGAGTATTTCAAAATAGTACCAGCAATTGCATTTGCATTGATCCCTGATCTAGACTCCCCTCCCTGTTCCATTTGAAGTTGTTTGAATATGTGAGCTATCTCTGTACATTGTTCCCTGCTTAAATGTTGATTGTTGGAACTGATCTGTTTATTGTTAAAGTGTTGATTTCTGTTCTGTAATTCATTTAGTTCCTGATGATTGATTAGGCTTTCCTCACCACCCATTGCTGCATTTGCTTTTACCTGTCCTTGATACTCCTTTTGATTAGTGAAAACAAAATCCTCAGGAAACCCCATGATCCTATAGCAATCACGCTCAACATGTCCTTTTTTGTGAAAATTAGTACAACTGACATTTGGATTATATTTCGGTTTCTTCCCTTTGAACCTCGCTGGTCCAGCAACACCTTCTGGTTTCTGAGGATAGTTCCCAAATCTTTGCCCTTGGTTTCCACTTTTGTAATTTTGATTCTGAAAACCAGATCTAGGGATGTTTCTCCCTTTGTTTGTCACCATGAATGATGCTAGATCTATGTGTAGTTGAGCATTAGCATAAATCTCCCTTTGGATTTCATCTTGTAAAAGCAAGAATATGCATAATCCATTTCAGGCAAAGGATTCATCATTAAAATGTTTCCTCTGGCCTCTGCATATACATCATTTAGACCCATTAAAAATTGAATCATCCTTTGATCCAAAAATGACTTAGCTAGCTTTATTTTTCCATCACAACTGCAGTTGCAGTTACAAACTATATCTGAGTTTAAAGAGTCTAATTCATCCCATATTCGTTTGATCTTTGTGAAATAAGTTGAAATATCAGTAGATCCTTGCACTAACATGCTCAGTTCCTTTTGTAGGTGAAAGAGCTTAGCAGCATTTGACTTCCCAAATCTGTGTTCAAGACTGTCCCAAAACTCTTTGGCTGTTTTTGAAAAAATCACACTGTCTTTAATATCTTTAGACAATGAGTTCAACAACCAAGCAATGACTATGTCATTGCAACAAATCCATTGTTCAAAGTCAGTGGAGTTCAGATCTGGTGCCTTAACAACCCCATTGATAAACCCAAATTTCTTCTTTGCTGAAAGGGAGATGAGAACAGACCTTCTCGAAGCTGGGTACCCTTTTCCATCAAAGACTACACTTACAAGGTTCATCCCTGGTGTGTCTGAAGGATGAAGATGGTAAGGCCTGTTAGAGTCGACTGGAACCATATTTCCAGTCTGTGCAAGAGTGGTGTTTTCAGTCTGATCAGGTATTATGAATGAACAACAACTGAGATATAAAGAGAGATTGATTTTGATGGTGAAGAAAAAGATTAGACCGAGCTTACTGCTCTGATACCATAATGGAAAATTGAAGAGCAGAAATTGGGAAATTTTCTTTCTTATTATGTTAACTTCAACCTTTACATGTATATATACAATTCCATGCTAGGGACTGTGTATGTAAATACTAATAAAATAAAGTGCTGACTAAATACAACTACCACTAACTGATTTTGTATTCTAGCACAACTCTACAATTTCTGAAATAATTACACATTGGATTCCTTACACGTATACTTTATATCTATGTTTTGTCTTCATTCTTTGTAGTTGGGCTTTTCCATATTTCTGCTGATGATGAACAGGCCCAATGTTGTGAATATGGCCCAATATCTCTATTTGTGGCCTTATGGAACAAAAGACCACTTTGGTCTTTTTCCTTTGTCTGTGCCGACAAAACCAAAGCAACATCAACATCATTTTTACTTTCTTGAATTGTCTTCTTCTTCTCCTTAGATCTTTCTTCCTCAGTTTCTTTCAAACCATTTTCTCCTTTGTTGCGTAGAATAAAAGATTCAGAAATGGTTTGATCTCCAACAGAGTCTGTGATGTTTTACATCCATTAACTATTGGGCGTTTGTGTCATAGTGAGAATAAAAAATACACATATTCTACGTATTTTCAGATGGAATATGTCAAAGTAGATATCTTTAACTCTATTAGACGCAGCTTAATACTAGAAATCTCAGCACTAATGTAACCACCTTGTACATTGTAACCTAAGGTTGTTCCCACCCAAGATGTGTTAGTGTTATATTCTAACTTATTTATTGTGATCTTCTTATGTTTGCATGCATGCCTTTTAAGATTTAGACACGTTAAGCCAAACAAATCCAATTATTAGAAATAACAATAAGTAACAAATATTGACACGTGTACAAGATGAACTTCACCTTGTGTTGTTTTTAGTGCCAATAAGTGAAAAAAATTCAACCATGTATTGTCACTGAGTTATATCTTATTTAAAATTTATGTTAGGAAATAATAAGAAATAAATATTCTCAAAATTAATGTCCTCTTATTTATCTATCAATATTTTTATATTACTTGCAAAAGCAATTTTGGAGTTTCATGCCCTTAAAAATTGAAACTCATCTTTTATAGTAATCCCAAGAAAATATTTATAATAAATATAATAACAATAGCCATGAAATTATGTATGCATAACATTTCTGTAGAAAAAAAATCTGATTAAATTAAAAATAAATATAAATTCATTCATCTCAAGCTGAAGATATGTTTGACCTATGGAAAGTCAATTTACTTAAATATATTTAAGTAATTGTCTAATGTATAGGCTATTATTTATAGCATTTGGTAGAAGAGGAGTAGGGATTATGATACATCGTGTAAGGTATAATAGAAATATAGATCAATAATAATTGTTGATGCGACCATCAAGTTAGAGAGTTTTTCAGTCCAACTGAAGGAGGGGAACATTCAAATGGTTACTGTATTAGTTTTTCATGAGGTTTGAGCTATTCAAATAATCAGATCATTGAGAATATTCATAGCACTATAATCAGAAATAGATACATAACTGAGGGGAGAAAATTATATTAAATCCGACACTAAGTATTCATGATGTGTTGTTTAACAAATCAAAACTAGAATACATTATTGATCAAAACCGACCCGTTATAAGCGTATAGCACTATTTATTTAATGTGTTTTAAAATTACGTATCGTGGTTAAATTTATTATCTTTAGATAAAATTTTCAATTACAATAATTCTAGGGGCTACACATGCATGTGAAATAGAGACTAGAACTATAGTTCTAGAACCGTTAAAACTTCTTTCCAATATGAATTCGTATCAAATTCTAAAACTAATCAAATCTACCTTTCGTTGAAGTTGTAAAGTCGTACCAATTTCATGTAGATAATGGAGTAACACTTTGATCAGCCTCCTACCCCTATATAAAGTGGGAAATTAAAGTGCATTCCTATTTTTACTAGGACCATTTTATTTGGGCTTGAATTGCTTCCACGTGGTCCTAGACGTTTTTTAGGTGGTGTTGTGCTTTAGTTCTTCCAGAAAATATTTTTGGGGGTGATACATTTTATATGATAAAATATTATAATTAAATAAATACAAATAAATATTCAAGTGCGACTCTTGGATATGAGAAAAATTGATAGGGGGCGCTTCCCCCTTAAAATGAGACATGCAGGACGTAATTTGATTATATTAATTGAGGCTCCAAAATAAATGTTGTAGACCGAGTAGGAAAAAAAACAATGGCTCGTTCATTTGCTTCAGAGAAGAGCCAATTGAAAGGCTTATTTTATTCTTTCCTTGAAGTGTAATTCCCTTTTTTTTTTTTTTCTAAATGTGTCACACATGAATGCCCTCATGGGCTGTTTCAGATGACTCTAAATGTGGCCTACAGGGCCGTCTCAACAAAATTAAGGGCCTAAAGCTAAACTTCGGAGAGAGGCACTAAAAGACATCAACAAGCAAATTTGGATCTCTTGTAACTTGTAAGCAGTAGTAATTTTGCAGCCGTTTGAGAATTCAGAATATTGAGAATAAGAATAGTAAAACGGAGAATGAAAAAAGTAAATGTAGGAATAATAATGAGGGTCCATTTTAGTTGTTAAGATATAAATGAGGCAATAAAGTAGGTACCCAGTTACCTACATAAGGAAACAATTTCCTAAAAATCATTTCATTCCCTAATTATTACAATGATCCCCACATTAAAAATAAAAAAATATTGTATTTTCTCCTCAAAAACTTCTCTTCAAATTTAACAAAACAAATTTATTTTTAATAATACATAGTATAATACATCTAAAAGTGGGGCCCTCAAAAAATTGAGGCCCCAAGCCATTGCTTGAGTGGCTTCATAGTGTAGCCGGCACTGGTGGCCTATGACATATTTTATTTTAATTACCTTGTTAACCTTATATATTATTTATCAAAAAATGTAGAATATATATATATATATATATAATAAACATAAAATAGTAAAATATATATATTAAAGATGTAGCTATATAGTTATTATTGGCAAAGTTACTACTTTAAAGTTAAAAGAGTTAGTTGCCTGAATGGCCACTCAATTAATAGTAATTGATCATCAAAGTCACCTATTTTTAATTTTTCAAAAGTCATCTAACTTTGTCTAATTAGTTTTTGTGGTCATTTTAGTCGGAAATATGTTTTTTTTTTATATTTATTTAATGACGTGTCAACTGTAAATTTTAAAAAATATATTAAAAAAATTAAAACCAGTGTTTAAATTTATTTAGGACCCAACCCACCTTAAACCCGACCCAATCCCTAACCCGACCCGCAAAAATAGTTTGGGTGCCGATTTAGAGTTTATGCAAGTCATGTAAGTAGTATCGTCAAATTAATAATCTTCGAATCTAAAGTATAAATTTTAAATGTATTCAACAATTTTCATATGACACTTCAATGGATTGTAAGGAATTATTTTATTAATTTTAGAGCTGATCCAATTTGGAAAGAGCTGGATGGGGTCGGGTCAGGTATTGGTTTCTAACTAAACCCGAGTATTGATATTAACTTTTTAAATATTTTTTATAACACTTACAGCTATCACGTCATTAAATCGTTATCGAAAATTATATTTCCGGTTAAAATGACTATGAAAGCTGATTAGACAAAGTTAAATAACTTTTAAAACACAAAAGAATAATAAATGTCTTTGATAACAAATTACGTGATTATTGAGACAACGAACAAAAAGAGAGTCACTCCTTTGCGTCAGAGAAGAGCCAACCGAAAAGACTTACTCTACTCTTTCCTTGAAATTTTTAGAGTGTGATTCCCTTCTCTTTTCTAAAAATGTGTCACACGCAAGTGCCCTCGTGGGCTTTTTTAGACTTACTCGATTCTTTCCTTGAAATTTTTAGAGTGTGATTCCTTGCTCTTTTCTAAAAATGTGTCACACGCAAGTGCCCTCGTGGGTTTTTTCAGACTTACTCTATTCTTTCCTTGAAATTTTTAGAGTGTGATTCCCTGCTCTTTTCTAAAAATGTGTCATGCGCAATTGCCCTCGTGGGCTTTTCAAGCGACTCTAAAATGTGGCTATGCCATATTTATTGGGAAAGCAACATTGCTCCTAAAATATAAAATAATTATTCTCCTCATGCCCTTCCTAAACTAATTCCCTTCTTACCCAACCAGCCGAAACTATTTACCCGACGTACCCCTTTGCCCAAACTCCTTCCTTCGTGATATCATCGCAGTATATTTATGTATCATGATAGTATCATGGAGGACTAAGAGAAGGATTGAAGTAGTCCTTCAAGATACCATCTCAATATATTTATATACCACAATGGTACCACGGTCTCGAAGAGTGTTTCATTGAAGGACTAAAGCAGTCCTCCATGATACCACCACAGTATATGTATATAAGGTGATGGTATCATAGAGGTTTTTTTCAAGAAAAGTGTGTCTTTTTGAATAAATGAACATGATCATCCATAATACCATCTCAGTATATTTATATACCATGATGATATCATGGAGGACTAAGAGAAGGACTAAAGCTGTCTTCCATGATACTATCTCAGTATATTTATATACCATGTTGGTATCATAAATTTATGGGGCATCTTGGGTAAATAGTTTTAGTTTTTTCTGGGGGTACGAAGTAATGGGCATATGGACTGATAATTATTTTGATTTGAGGGGGCACACACGTTCTTTTCCTATTTTATTTCTATTAAAGAAACACATGGAAATATATTAAGTATAGGAAAATAATAAAAAATATATAACTACCTTGTTAACTATTCAATAACGAACTCCCTTTGTTCCAATTTATATGGCACACTTTTCTTTTTATGTTGTCTCAAAAGAATGTTACATTTCTATATTTAAAAATAATTTAACTTTATGAGATGATTTGCAGCCACACAAATAAACTTATTGGCAATGTTACTATTATTGTACGTACTTGAGTTGATCTCAATTCATTCCTTAAAATGCTTAAATTGACCTCAAAGCTATCCTTGGATATGAGAATTTATTCCCTCTTGTTTTCCTTATATATTAGGAGTAATGGATTTGGATTTCCAAAGAGTTAAAATATATAGCTCACAAACCCAAACTTGTGCACTCTCTAGCTAGCAGACCAGATATGGAAATTAACGGTGTCAACATCGATGAGGTTGTCCTCCAAGATTTGTGCAAGCCGAGATCTTCCTCGGGTGGACGGAAAATTCAAAAAGTTCCACCATGTTTACGAGATGAGAACAAGGACCATCTTTACGTTCCAAAGATTGTTTCTTTTGGGCCTTATCATCATGGAAACCCAAAGTTTCAAATTACGGAGGAATACAAATATAAAGTGATGCAAGACTTGATTCCACGGCACAATGACGTTGTTAATAATTACAATAGTTTTCTTGTTATTATCAAGGAAATCAGAGACTGGTACGTTGAAGGTTCTACGGACCGTTATAGTGATGCTGAGTTAGCTCGAATGATGCTCCTCGATGCGTGTTTACTTTTGAGCTTTATGCTAGATATCAGATCTGCTGTTGGTGTAATTGACCTAGCAACAATATATGCAATTATAGATGATATATCATTACTCGAGAACCAAATTCCACTCTGGATTCTCAAGAGGTTGGCCACCTCGATATTTGGTGATGGTAATATTAGTTCACGAGGTAAAGAGTACTCCTCCTGGAAGGAATTGCTTGGCAAGTTCTGCAAGAAAATGATTTTCTCCGTGTTTGAAGAGGCAATTATTGAAATATGGAGTAGCGATGATGATTTTCTTCATCTTTGTAATGATGATTGTCTTCATCTTCTTCAACTTTTTAGGGAAATATATGTCTCTGGTTATGATACTGGACGGCGTAATGCATTACCCCCGTCAACCTGCTTCCAAAAGTATTTCAGGTATGTACTCATTTTTGGCAGAACCTCTGTCCCAGTATAATGAAGGGGAGCCTTAGCGTAACTGGTAAAATTATTGCTATGTGACTAGGAGGTTACAAATTCAAGTTGTGGAAACCGTCTCTTGCAGAAATGTAGGATAAGGCGGCATACAATATATCCTTGTGGTCCGCCGTTTCCCGAACCCTGCGTATAGCAGGAGCTTAGTGCATGGGGCTGCCATTTACCCTTTGTCCTAATATAATTTGAATTTCACGAGTCAAATATCTTAATCTTGATTATGAATTTTGACATAAAATCTATAAATATTTTGAAATATATTCGTCAAAAGTACTATATAAGTCACAATACTTAAACAATTTAAAGGCATATGAAACAGTTGTGGTCAAAGAAAAACTCGCTTGACTCTCGAATCCAAACGCCGCTACATAAATTATTTCACGGTTGTATTTATTAGAGGATAATTTCAGAGATCTTTTTTGAGGTTTGGTTTTATTATACAAATCTTTTTTGTGGTTTACGATATTAGTCTTAACTAAATCCCAAAGTCCGTGATTACAGTACAAGAAAAATTATATTTGGCAAAATTTTTTTTGTTGTTGTCATAAATTGATTATTGTTGTAAAAAGTACTTTTGGCAACAAAAAAAAATATTTTGTTGCATGAACTTTTCCCAACGACTGTTATTGCAACAGCGTGCAACAATTTTTTTTTTTTGTTGCCAAAAATATTTTTTGCAACAATAATCAATACTATGACAACAAAATTAAATTCTTTGGCAACAAAAAAAATCATTTGCCAACAATAAAATTAAGTTGTTGCCAAATATAAATTTTTTTGTTGCGATTTCTATATTTTCTTGTAGTGTTAAATCGTGCTTTCAATATTGTTGTGACATGGAGGAAAAAGACCAACGTGATTATTTTTGAAAATTAAATCAAGGGACATAAGCTAAATATTATAAACCACAAAAAAAGTTTGTGTTACTAAATTAAACTTGATGAGAAATTTCTAAAATTACCTTTTACATATTAGAATATGTTTGTCTGGTTTTAACAAATCACAATATTAGATCCTTAATTCTTTAACATGATGTATTTCCATCTTTTTGTTGTCACGTACATCTTTCAGATGCGCCAGACTTTCCAAAATACAAAGAAGAATTAGTCGTATAAACTCGTTTCGGTCAGTTACAGACCTCAAATCAAAAGGTATTTTGTGTAAGCCAAGTAGCCTACTAACTCTCAATGGAATCAAATTCAAATCTTACTACTTGTTTGCAAAGCTCGAGCTTCCACCTTTAGCTATCGACAGCGACTGCCTGGTAATGTATGCGAACATGATAGCTTATGAGACGAGCAATATTGGCATGTCAGGAGATTGTTATCAGATAACAGATTACATCAACTTTGTGAAATCGCTCATAATAAGCGCTGAGGATGCCAAAGAACTACGAGAGCAAGGAATACACTTCAATGGTTTAGGAACAGATAAGGAAGTCGTCAAAGTGTTGCAAGAGATTCCCTCTGGTCCTTTATTTTCCTTTGGTAGCTTTTCGGATGTCGGATGGGAAATTCATCAACATACTAGCAGCAAAAAAAGAATATTTTTGGCAGAGTTGTTTTGGACTCATTTTAGTAGTCCATGGTCATTTATGACTTTGTTTGTAGCAATTGTACTACTTGGCTCAACTCTTGCCCAATCCTATTTTACTATCTATCCAAGGAAGTAATGGATTTATGTAACCACTAATCTATATTTACTTTGGTATTTGAAATTAATAAGCTCCATAGTTTTTTCTTTTTTTCGTTGTTTGTATTATTTGTTTTAAATGACTCTTGTAGCTCGTGTTTTTGTTCAACAAATATGGTGATCAATAAAGTTGCATAATATTTATCAATTTGAATCTTATTTTGGTCATACGCAACACCCACATATATGGGGGAAATGACAGACGAAATTGTTGGGAACAAACTCGCCACAGAAATAGTATTCACAATATTTATAGCGGAATAATAATATAGCATCGTGATATGGTTAATCAACCAGAATAAAAAAGAGTGATAATGACACCAAGATTTTTACGTGGAAACCCGAAAGGGGAAAAAACTACGGGTCGAGAGGAGAGCAACTGATATCACTATAGCAAGAATTTTACACTTTGTAGGTCTAAGTAAAATACTCCAAAGACCACTACACACTCAAAAGAAATAACCCTCTTTTATGATTTTTCCCACCTCACTATAATATCGCTCATACATTCTTTATTTTTCCTCATAGACTATTTCTCTCTCTATGAGAAATCAGTTCATGATTTAGATTTTAGAGTTTTGGGAATCTACATTGGTTGGTGCTTATTTGTCCATGTTAGTAATAGTATATATCAAGCAAGTTATTGTCATGAACTTGCCTTTTGTACAGAATCTATTTAAGTAAACTGTAAATATTTACTTATTTAATTGAGATATCTCTTTAATCTTGATTAACTGATACAAATTTGGTTTTTATGATCTGATAAACAATCAAACGTATTTGCATATTCCTACTATTTGATGTTTTTCCATCCTAAACCCTAGTTCATGAAATTCAACCAAGAAAAAACATTTCTATATTTAAACGATGATTTTCAACTCAATCTACACCCCCAAATAATCATCTTAAACTCGTATTTAAAAATAGGGAAGATATATAACCTTTTGGGTTCAAAACCCTAGCTTCAAATTCTTGTACAGATTCTTGAGGAGATTAGTTCTAGGCAAAGATAAATTTAGGATTTCTATAACATGTTGCACCACTTAAAAAAAGGAGGACAAAATTTAAAGTGGGAATTGATCCCTAATGCTCTAGGTAATTAATTTAACATTGAACCCAGTGCACCGTTCAACCTTGGAGCATGAGAGTCAAATGTTAATATTATATCAATTCTTAAAAGATATCTAATTTTACGGGAAGATCATAGGTTCAAGTGCCCCGAAATTAATACTCCCTTCATCCCATATTACTTGGTCATACTTTCCCTTTTGCACACTGCTTCAAAAATTATAAATAAAAGAAGTACTTCACTATCTTACCCCTATCTCTATCCAATAAATACATTCTAATCAATATTGGCTGTTTTCAAGAACATTTAATACTAAGGGTAAGATGAAAAAGATTTAGTTAATTTTATCTTTATTTTGTAAATGAACAAGTAATTTGGGACATGTATTTTTAGTAATACGGCTAAGTAATATGAGACGGAGGGAGTATGTAAATTCGCCCCTGGTTCTAGGCTTCTAGCAATAGAATTATGTTATTCCACTATTAGAGCACCAAGAAATATTACCTCAAAGTGTAATTATGGTACCAAACCGGGATATGCTCTCTCTAGGATTCAATACCCAAAGTTTTCAAATGTATTTTTTTCCAGAAAGGTCCACTTATCCGACTCATCTACAATGCATCTAATGAATGTAAATATTTTTGGTTTGATTTTAACCAGAATAAAACTTACAAGTAATTATTGTGTTTCAGGACTGTGTTGACCTTGTAAAGGTAGTGTACTGAATCCTCTAAAACTACTGTAATGTATGTGGTTTCGATAAACATAATATATAGTAGATGGCCCGTGTCCGTGCATAGCACGGGCTTTGCCTAACCTCTTTGTACAAAAGAGGTCCAACGCTCAGAAGGTAATTTCATACTTTGTTTTAATTGTTTAGTGGGATTCCCAAAAAGAAGGAAGCAATATCATCAAGCTAATAAATATTACATAGGATGCTTCGCACTATTACATTCATTTACATTCTAGAGCTTGCTAATGAGAGACAAAAACAGTTGTTCATGCTCATGTTGGTGGTCCTAATACAAGAATTGTGCCACAATTGGACAAAATCTGGTTCTTAACAATTGGAGTCGACCTTACATGCCTCACCTGGACATCCACTGAAAGAAGAAAAAACCAAGCATTAGAATCAAAACATAACATACCAAACTAAATCTAAGATGATAAATGCCAAAGTAAAAGAGAGGGCTAGCCTTTTGTGATGTTAGTATTGTCGGCAACAATTGTCATATTAATTGCTTAAATTAATTATATGAATGAAAAAGAACATTTCTCTCAAATCATTGTTTGTGTCACTTGGACATTGATGCCTGTAACTACAAGCAATAGTGTCAATGTCCTCCTCTGTTTCCTCAAAAAGTAGCAAGTAAAAGTTTTACATCGCCGTCAAGAAGTAATTAAACTCCAATAAACTTCCTAGTTATACACAACTTAAAAATATATCCTTTCTATATTTGGAAAAAGGCATGGTGACATGATTCACCAAGACATTATACGAACACCAGATTTTCGCCTCTAAACAAGTAAAGGAGCAATTCTTTGTCATTCTTCATCCGGTATTACTTAAAAAGAGTTCTTTGAAAACGTTCATTATCAAGTTTGCCAGAGAACCATGAGGTTTGAAAGTACAATGAGGTTGTGAAAATTTTGAGCTCAACAGTAGAAAAATAACTTAAAAGTCACATGCATATTGCAGCTAGAAGTAATTTGAGATTAGCAAATAAGAAAAAAATACATATAATTATTGTAGTAGGAACTAATGGAGATGTACCTCTCTTATTTCTGCACTTTTGGATCATACAAATTTTATGGATCCACTCCATTGACAATGTTATCTCGCAGTCTTTCATGCATAGCTGTTCAAAGAAGGGCAGAGTGCATGAAAAGAGAAAACCTAGCTAGCTTGATAATGAAATTATAGAACCTTTAATTGTCGTATTTGTCTTTAGTGTAGGTCGCATATAATAAATTATCAATCTTCCTATTTTAGTCTACAGAACCTATTGCAGCAAATTGAGTGAGGCATATTTGGTTAAAAGCCAACGATCTAATCGTACGTTAAGTGAACATTAAGCTCATGTAACAAGCTCTTCTCAATGCTTGAATTCTATTTAGCAACAAATGATGCAATGATTCGGTCAATTCTTATGGCAATGAAACTTGCAAAGAAATCCTAAAACATGACTTTGGACATAATACTCATAAATATAGCATCATCTAGGCGAAGGATGTCAGTACAACAACACTCAATAAGAGAGAATGCCTTGTTGAAGATGAAATGTATCATACTCTTTTTGAGAAGGTTAAAGAGTATTATAAAATGTCTTATACTCTTATTCTTGTTATACTTGTCATTCAGAAGTATGAAGGCTGAAATGAAGGAAGAGGGGTTTAGTGAAGGGAAGAGAGGTCATTATCACCTTGTTTGATGACTTTGATTCTTTGATCGATCATTAATCCAGGACTATAGCATGCTTGGATACCAGCTTTTCTCAGAGATCTAGCAAGTCCAAAGTTTTCAGAAATAAGGTTTTAGAGTTACCAATTATCAACCTTACAGAAATATTTGTACACAGGACACAATTTCTGACAATTAGTTCTCACATTACCTTAGATATGGAGAGCACAAGACCAAACTTGGGACCATTATAGTGATGCCTGGTCTGAGAGCATCCTCCTCGAAAGGCTTAGAGAGTTGTATAATGTGGCTTCTCACCTAAGCATAAATGCATGAAACACAAGAATCAAAATAAATACTCTGGAATACCTTAGAGGGGAAAAAACTTCTGATTCATTTTTTTACGAAATAAAAATAAATTATGGATTCATATATTTACCAAAGCAACGAACCTTGATTCTTCTTTGCACTCTTTATCTTCCCAAGCAATGGGATCAATATTAGAACCTCCAAGACTTGCTGCCTGTGGAGAAAATTCTTAAAGAAAAAGTTCAGGGAGAGATTTTATGCTGCCAATGAAGCATGTAAGAAAATTATAACTTACATACCAAATAAAGAGGAGAAAATGAAGGAAGAGATGTCAACTTCAATGGGTGGGAGGATCTTGATTTTGGATTCTACAAACTGAATACAATAATCAGTGAGCGAAGCAGTCATCTCTAGCACTACTCTTTAAAACCAGTGTTTTAAAAGGCGAGGGCATAAGGCGGGGCGTTTTACGTCTGCCTCATTGAGGCGTAAGCCCCATGGGGTTTTAATTTTTAGTATTTTATAAAATGATATAATTATAATAAATACTTTTAAATAGGTGAAATAGCATAAAAAATTGAAGAAAACTATAAAAAAGTGATATATATATATGCTCCACCCCCACAAAAAAATTAATTAGAACAATCTATTATATGCTACTTACAAGTACAAGTGACTGCTCGTTAGATAGTAGAAGACAAGATAAATAATTGGAAAAAAATATATATTAGGCATTCTAGCAATAAAAAAAGGTCTTGACTTTTAAATTTAATGCTCCAGTTCCTTGTTAAAACATTTGAGTAATTACATGTTCGCTTTTGAGAATTTGGGCATTATATTAAGGACTTATTTAACAAATTTCGTTTTAGTTTGAAGAAGTTTTCTGGGCTTACGCCCCAAGACACCCCAACAAAAAAAAACTCGCCCCAAACGCCCGGGCGTATGCCCCGAATTGCTGGGCGTACGCCTTTGGAGACTTTCGCCCCGGGGCATTTTTGGTACGCCCCGCCCCAGGGCTCGCCCTGAAAACGCCTTTTAAAACACCATTTAAAACAGCGATACGTGCTTTATTGTAGAGTGAGTTGGGATACATGAAGAAGTTTGTTGTAAATGACTAAAATATACTTGTTCGTCCCATCCAAGAATAAAATTCCCATTGCTTCAGCAAAAAGGTCCATTTGTGGCCTTTATCTGTCAGCAAAGTAACAAATCATACATGGTATCAAATGTTTACACAAGCCATGCCAACAGATTAGTCTACAAAATGAAGCAAATTAAATGGATCAACCAAACAATTAGTCCATCAAACAAACAACTTCATCTAGAAGTTTAGTAACAAAAGTTAGCTGACTAACCAAAGGTCACAACTTCGAACCAAAATACTTGCAAACAAATTCGTGAAACCTTCAAGTGAAAAAAGACAAATAAATTTTGATTTTAATTACCTTCATTCCATAAAAGCCAAAAAATGATTGCAAAAGGGACTTGGTTAACCTGTGAGTATTTATATGTGTTTTAAATGATACACATATTTCTGCATAATTTGCATCCTCACTAAAAAGGGCCGTCCTAGGATTTCTGGATCATAATCCTGAAAAGGAAAGATCAAAGGGGCAGAGAGAGTTGTATAAGCACATAGCTGCATCAACTTGAACTGGAAAACACAAGCATATACACAAAAATCTAGTAAAATGATGATAATTTTAGCACGAAGTGCAAATACTTCTTTAGCACCACCAAAATGGCATAAGCAACAACCTTACAATAGAAAAAACATCAAATATTGGAAAGCTTACCTTATATAAAAACAACATGGTAATCAGAAGGGAGAAAACAAAAGACAAAGAGAAAACGTTAAAGAATAATCTTAGAACACTCCGTGAATTTAAGGTTGTGTTACCAGAATAAACAACTTTAGACATTTTTCTTGGTTCCTAAAAAAAGTAGCGCCGAAATGGACCAAAATCAGAAATTTAACCATCTTCTCCCATCCTTCAACGCGCTGCTGAGTTCAAAGGTAAGAAATGAGGGTAAACAGACAACAATCACCTATTCCTTGTACATACACATTGAGATGCTCAACAACCAGAATTGTAGCAGACGCCTACTACTTTCTAAATCATGAACGAATTACACTTTGCAATCAATTTCTAAAGTAATTCTCAACAAAATAGAATTCAGTGCACTTCTAGTAATTCTCAATGCAATTCTGATATATGGAATCGCCCAAAGCTTACTCCCATCTGCTGTAAATTCTTTCTTTTTGTACAGTTCTTTAATCCTTATCTCTTTATCCATACCAAGAAGTTGATTGATCTAATGAGGTGAAGATACATATTAATTAACTATGGTTGAGTAAGACAACTCTGCATTTATTGGCTAGGGGTAAACACTCGGTGCGGGTATGTTTTTACTGCTAATAAGAGTCAGATGACTGCATTTACCCTTCAATCTAGCCTCACGACAGTACAACTACCGCTTTCCACCCAACCTCTTTTTTTCTCCGCTTTTGTTTCCAATTTTCATACTTGTGAGAAGAGCAGTTTGCTTGATAGTCAGTTCAATATCGAGCAACTCAAGAATTGAACATAAAATTAGATAGTAAATGGTAATATTAAGAGAAAAGAAACATTGTGTAAAAAGTAAAAGTACAGTCCTCTTTTCTAATTTGAAAACAAATTCACTTTATGAAATGATTTACAGTCACACAAATATTCAAGACTTATTTTGAACCACAAGTTTTAAAATTTTTCACTCTGTCTTAAATGTCGTGCCCAGTCAAATGAGTTCATATAAATTGAAACGGAGGGAGTATAAATTACGTACAGTAGAGTTACACTCAAGACCAACATATAAGTCGAGACAGATTATTTAATACACTCAAAAGAAATAACTCTCTATTTTTTCTCACAGACTATTTCTCTATCTGCAAGAAATCAGTTCATGATTTAGATTTTAGAGTTTTGGGAATCTACATTGGTTGGTACTTATTTGTCCATGTTAGTTATAGTATATATCAAGCAACTTATTGTCATAAACTTGCCTTTTGAACAGAATCAATTTAAGTAAATTTTGTTAGATTTTGGGGTTTTCCCTTCCTATGTGAAATTGGATTAATAAAACCCAATCAATTTGGACCAGACCAATTTTATCCAAAATTTCCTCTATATATAGAATTAATTTAGGTCTTATTTTCATAACACAAGATTGAATTCATAGCAGTCATATAGAGAGAAAAACGTGAGAAAGAAAGCAGATTTTCGTCCAGAAATTTTCTGCTACATCAGTCCGCTTTAAATTACGTTTCTCGATTCGTTAACTCGTTGGATCGTGCTAAAATTTGAACTGGGGGTTCTCAACATCTGCTTCTTCGATTTCAACGGTGGAGATCGGATTTTGTGGTATGTATCTCCAGTTTTCGAGTACGAACAGTAGCTCATTGTTGGGGGTGATTTCTCTCCTTTCTTCACTAGTTTTGGTGCTATCTTTTATGTATTGTTTCTCCGTGCTTGGCTTTGTTGTTGTAGCCATTTGGGGAACATTGTTGTAACACTTGTTGATTTTAATGGAGCTTTTGTGTGCCGAAGGTCCCGTGGATATTTCCTCTTCACCTTGTAGGGGTTTTACCACGTAAATTTGCTGTCTCTTTCATTCGATTTATTTTTGCTTGCTTTGCTATTTTATTGTTGTTATAGTTGCTACCCTGATTTCCATTTGTGCTAGTGTTTATTGTCTTCTCTTGGTTCAAATAGTGTGAGAAGTTTTGACTTGGGTATTTCTTACGTTGTTACCTCGTCGTGCAATTCGGTTATTGCTTGTTTCTTCCCAACAAAGTGGTATCAGAGCTTGTGGTTGTATTTAGTTATGTTAATTGTCTATTTGAATGATGGAGGAAAATATGAGTAAGATGGTTTGTTTAAATGGCAGTAATTACCATATTTGAAAAAGCAAAATGAAAGATCTTCTATTTGTCAAGAAATTGCATTTACCTGTGTTTGCTTCTAAGAAACCCGAAGATGAGGATTGGGAATTTGAACACTTACAGGTTTGTGGCTATATTAGGCAATGAGTTGAAGATAATGTTCGAAATCATATTGTGAATGAGACAAATGCTAAAAGCTTGTGGGAAAAGCTCGAGACACTTTATGTTTCAAAGACTGGCAATAATAAGTTGTTCCTACTGAAACAATTGATGAATATTAGATACAAAGAGGGCAGCCCTATTTCTGATCATATCAATGATTTTCAGGGTGTCCTTGATTAGCTGTCTTGAATGGGTGTCATGTTTGATGAAGAAATACAGGGACTTTGGCTTCTTAATACTTTGCCAGACTCTTGGGAAACCCTTAGAGTTTCTTTGACTAATTCTGCTCCCAGTGATGGTGTAACTATGGAATATGCTAAGAGTGGTGTTTTGAATGAAGAGATGAGAAGAAGATCTCAAGCTTCTTCTTCTTCAACTTCACACTCCGATGTTTTGGTTACTGAAGACATGGGGAGAAGTAACTTCAAAGGTCGGAATGACAGAGGAAAAAGTAGAAGCAAGTCAAGATCCTCTAGGTATAAGAATCTTACATATTACTATTGTCACTTGAAAGGGCACATCAAGAAACATTGCTACAAGTTTAAGAGAGACCAGAAAAAACAAAAGAAAGAAGGCGATAATGAAAATCGTGTTGCTGTTATTGCTGAAAATGATCTTCTTGTTGCTTGTGGTAAAAATGATATCAATCTTGTTTGTGATGAATCTACTTGGTTTGTGGATTCAGGTGCCACTTCTCATGTCACGCCAAAGAAGGAATTATTTTCATCTTATACTACGGGTAATTTTAAAATGTTACGAATGGGCAATAATAGTGAGTTTGAGGTACTTGGCATTGTCACAGTTTTCTTGAAAAGTAAGAACGGTTCGAGATTGGTTCTTAACAATGTCAAGCATGCTCCAGATGTTCGTATGAATTTAATTTCTGTAGAAAAGCTTGATGATGATGGTTATGATCAAACCATTGGTGGTGGCCAGTGGGAGCTTATTAAAAGTTTAATGATTGTGGCTCGAGGTAATAAGACATCTGACTTGTATTTATTTCAGGGCTCCATTTGTGGTGACTCAGTAAATTTGGTAGAGAATGATACTTCATCAGAGTTATGGCATAGAAGGCTGAGTCATATGAGCGAGAAGGGGATTGATAACTTGGCTACGAAGAATTTATTTCTAGAGTGAAACAAGAAAAGTTAAAGAGATGTGTTCATTGCTTAGCCGGGAAACAGAAAAGAGTTTCTTTTCACAGTCATTCGCCTTCAAGAAAGTTGGATTTACTGGAGTTGGTACATTTTGATTTGTGTGGTCCTTTTAAAGTAAGCTCTCGTAGTGATGCACTTTACTTTGTGACTTTTATTAATGATCATTCTCGCAAACTCTGGGTATTTCCTTTGAAGTCCAAGGATCAAGTACTTGATGTGTTCAAGACTTTTCAAGCCTTGGTCGAGAGACAGATAGGGAAGAAATTAAAATGCATCCGCTCAGACGATGGTGGTGAATACAGTGGTCCTTTTGATAATTATTGTAGACAGCAGGGTATTCGGCATCAGGAAATTCCTCCAAAGACTCCTCAGTTAAATGGTCTAGCAGAGAGGATGAATAGAACTCTAGTTGAAAGGGTTAGATGTTTGCTTTCAGATGCTAAGCTGCCAGATTCATTTTGGGCAGAAGTACTTAATATTGCTGGTTATGTTATCAATTTATCTCCTACTGTTGCTTTGGATGGTGATGTTCCTGACAGAGTTTGGTTTGGTAAGGATGTCTCTTATTCTCATATGAGAGTCTTCGGGTATAAGGCCTTTGTGCATGTTCTTAAGGATGAGAGGTTAAAGCTGGAAGTTAAAACTAGGCATGCAATGTATCTTCATTGGTTATGGTCAAGATGAATTTGGCTATCGTTTCTATGATCCAGTTGAGAAGAAACTTGTTAGAAGCCGTGATGTTGTGTTCTTTGAAGACCAAAAAATTGAAGATTTTGACAAAGCTAAGAAGGTTGATTCTCAGCGCAATGAGAGCTTAGTTGATGTTGATCCAGTTCCTGTGACTATTGCACCTGAAGAAAATCTTCAAAATAATGAAGATCAAGTTGATAATGAAGATAGAGATCATGTTCAGAATGACCAGCATGATGTTGTTGATGCTCCAGTGGAAGATGATGTGGTTGGCCAGCAACCAGCTGCTATTGATGCGCCAAAGAGTTCTCTCAGAAGATCTATTAGAGAGAAAGTACCTTCATCTCGTTATTCTCCCAATGAGTTTGTACTCTTGACTGACGGGGGAGAACCTGAAAGTTTTGATGAGGCCATGGATAGTGAAGAAAAAGAAAGGTGGTTTGATGTTATGCAAGAAGAGATTAAATCCTTGCATGATAATCATACATTTGATCTGGTTAAGCTTCCTAGATATAGACAAGCTTTGAAAAACAGGTGGGTTTTTAGGGAGAAACATGAAGATGGTAACCCAGTTCCACGGTACAAGGCTAGATTGGTTGTCAAGGGCTTTAATCAGAAGAAGGGAGTTAATTTTGATGAAATCTTTTCTCCAGTTGTGAAGATGTTATCCATTCAGGTTATTCTGGACTTGGCTGCAAGTCTAGATTTAGAGTATTGTTGCTTGATCACCGGAATGGCGGTTTCCTCCACATAGTCGGTAGGGGGAGAATTGTTAGGTTTTGGGGGTTTTTCCTTCCTATGTGGAATTGGATTAATAAAACCCAATCCAATTTGGACCAGGCCAATTTTTCCCAAAATTTCCTCTATATATATGATAAATTTAGGTCTTATTTTCATAATACAAGAGTGAATTCATAGCAGCCATATAGAGAGAAAAACGTGAGAGAGAAAGCAGATTTTCATCTAGAAAGTTTCTGCTACAGCAGTCCGCTTTAAATTACGTTTCTCGATTCGTTAACCCGTTGGATCGTGCTGAAATTTGAACTGGGGGTTCTCAACATCTGCTTCTTCAATTTCAACGGTGGAGATCGGATTTTGTGGTTTGTATCTCCAGTTGTCGAGTACGAACAGTAGCTCATTTTTGGGGGTGATTTCTCTCCTTTCTTCACTAGTTTTGGTGCTATCTTTTATGTATTGTTTCTCCGTGCTTGGCTTTGTTGTTGTAGCCATATGGAGAACATTGTTCTAACTCTTGTTGATTTTAATGGAGCTTTTGTGGGCCGAAGGTCCCGTGGATGTTTCCTCTTCACCTTGAAGGGGTTTTACCACGTAAATTTGCTGTCTCTTACATTCGATTTATTTTTGCTTGCTTTGCTATTTTATTGTTGTTATAGTTGCTGCTCTGATTTCCATTTGTGCTAGTGTTTATTGTCTTCTCTTAGTTCAAATAGTGTGAGAAGTTTTGACTTGGGTATTTCTTACGCTGTTACCTCGTCGTGAAATTTGGTTATTGCTTGTTTCTTTCCAACAAATTTAAATATTTACTTATTTATTTGAGGTATCTATTTAATATTGATTAACTGATACAAATTTGGTTCTTATGATCTGATAAACAATCAAACGTATTTGCATATTCCTACTATCTTATGTTTTTCCATCCTAAACCCTAGTTCATGAAATTCAACCAAGAAAAAACATTTCTATATTTAAACGATGATGTTCAACATTTCGCTAAATCACTAGTAAAAAAACAGGATTTTCCGACAAAAAAATGGCATTTTCCTACCTCATGAGGTCAGTTTTGGGCAAAAAATGACCTCAAAACCGACCTCAAAATCAGGTCGGAAAATAGTGGGTCGGAATTATTACCGACCTCATGTTTTTTAAGTCAGATATTAATTAAATAAAATACCGACCTCATTAGGTCGGTAAATTATATTAATAATATAATGATATGAGTTTACCGACCTCCTGAGGTCGGTAATTTATATGAATATATGATATATTGTTTTAGATTTCCGTCGTCATGAGATCGATATTTTATAATTTTTCCAAAATATTTGCAGAAACCCGACATCATGAGATCGGTAATTTGTAATTTTTGGGATTTTTTTTCCAGAAAACCGACCTCATGAGGTCGGTAATTTGCAGTTTCTGAGAATATTTTGCATAAAACCGACCTCATGAGGTCGGTAATTTGCAATTTGTTGGAAAATTTTGCAGAAAACCGACCTCATGCAAAATAATTGGTAGGATCCAGCTGCTATTCCAGCTGCCCCCCTGTCAAGATGAAAACAATTTTATATTCAACTAAAACCAGCTCAAATAGCTGCCAACAATTCACCAAACTACTAAAAAACATAAAACATTACGCTACTTCAACAAACACATATATTACAACCAACAATACGTCAAATTCAATTCGAAACTACTTCAAAGTTGAATCAAAACGTCATTCAAACATTCCGAAGAGACATTAAGCTACTTCAACATTCTTAAACATCTACACAACATTAAACTACTTCAACCTTTGCAAATATCCACAAAACATTAAACTAGTAGATTCACACTAAGTTAGTCTACAACATTATACTACTTCACCCTTCGCAAACATCCACAAAACACTTACACAATCCACAAATCCACCACAACATTAACATTTAAACATTCCTTTGTGTGTTTGACACGTGAGTCCCATCATCATTCGCACCACTAGATTGAGTATGGGGGTTACGAGCATCATCAGGACACGAGGGAATCCCCTTCGAAGCAAGTAATGCGTCTAATTGGGCCCTCATACCATCAAACTGCAGGTCCCTCCGCCCCTCTCTTTCCTCTGAGTCCTGTAGCTGGCTAGATAACTCAGCAATCTTTTTCTCCATGGCCATAACACTCACTCTATCGAACGACTCGGTATTGGAAGAATGTAGCCCTTCTAGGGGCGACCTATATTGACGAAATGCACGATGTGGCATTCCATAAGCTGTGCCAAACCTAGTGGGACCACCAACACTCCCAAGCCACCTTTCCTCCATTTGTTCTTCTGTCAGCTGTGTGTTGGGTAGCTGAGTACGAAGAAACTCCGCCTTTGAAAGTTGATATTGATTCTGAAATTAGAAGGTAAACTTAGCAACCAACTTAAATCTCGAATTCAACAGAAAAAACTATCAAACATTTAGCAAACAACCAAAATAGAACACGGTTGAAATCAATACTACTAACAATTCAACTAAAACATGGTTGGAATAAATACTATTAACAATTCAACTAAAACACGGTTGAAATCAATACTACTAAAAGGAAAACAAATCAATACTACTAACAATTTTTTCTTTCCTTCAATGGAGCACCGCGCGGTGGGAGACGTAGCGACAGGCTTGACTCTCTAATCACAAGGTTTTCTGGGGAACCTGCGTCTCCTTAGCCTTCTTTGTTTTCTTACCCCTTAAAAATTTGTTTAAATAATTCACCTATTTAACTAAAATCAATGAACTACATAGTACAGATTATTTGAAAATAGACCAGTTACAAGTTAAACATGTTGAGCCGAAAAAAGAGTCTCCTGGTATCTCCGAACAAAAAACAGTATTGGAAGGAAGAACTTACTAAAAGCTGGATAAGACATAATGGAGTTGATTTAGGAACTTCTTACTACGCAAGTTGCTAATTCTAACACTGTTCAACATACAAATGATAGGTCATACTATGCAGCAAATGAAAAAATGCACTGGTACTGGTTTTCTGCATCACTAAAAGGCTGGTTTAAGCTTCAGTTTCTGCAGTTTTTTACCTGCGGTTTCTGTTATTTTTAGCTGTTGCTTTCACATTTTAAACTGTAGTTTCTGCAATTTTTTACCTGCAAAATTTTTCTTGCGTTTAAGCTTCAGTTTCTGTAGTTTTTACCTGCGGTTTATGTTGTTTTTAGCCGCTGCTTTCACATTTTAAACTGCAGTTTCTGCAATTTTTTACCTGCAAAATGTGTTTTTTTTTTGGCATTTTAAGCTGTAGTTGTTAAGCTGCATATTCCTCAATTTTTAGTTGTTATAGAATAGCTCCTTCTTTGCAGTTCCATTCATCATTTTGCTTCCACACAGTTTAGTATCATACTCTGCTTGGCAATACAGGAAAACCAGGCCTGTAGTATTTTTGATTACTTTAGATAACACTGATCCTACTACTACGGGAAATGAAGTGATACAAAAGTGGTTGAATGTTGCAAGCCGGTTGTTGATATTGTTTGACTTTGACATGAGATTATTGATATTTCCTCAAGCAGCTACATTTGATGGGAAGTAGGAATTATGCTGTAGGTAGAGAGATTTTTTCCCCTAAAACACAAAGCTTGAAGGACATGTAGCTTAAAGCTGTTAACAAAAGAAATGCCAAACAAAGGCAAAACCCAGGGAACTCCCAAGTTCTGAGGGATACAAATGATGGGAGAAAAGGATTAGCCATATGAACATTAGTTGATAATTCCTCAAACATTAGTTAAATCAATATAAGCTACACTAAACTGACAATAACTACATAACTACATTGTTTACAATGCATGTTTCTTATTTCTATCGATGGAACCAAGAAGTATGGCGGGTCAACAACTCTACACATCAACAAAAGGAACACTACCAAAGGCACAGATTGTCATAGGCAGCAGTATAGAAGTATGGCAGGTCATCTACTCCACACATTGACAAAAGGAACACTAATAAAGGCACAGATTGTCATTGGCAGCAGTATCACTCAAAAGATAAAGCTACATTTTACAAAGTTCAGTCTAAGCCTCTTTTTTGAAGTGGGAATGAAACGAGCGAAGACGAGTAAATTATTGCATCAATTTTAAACATGGAATTCTCAGATCCAAAAACTCTCTTGGGAAAGAAAATGTTTTATGAATTCCCTTGTTAAATTTCACCATTGCAGTGAGAAATACTAGATCTATGAAGATATTGAAGCCCAATATAAACAGTTGACTGCTAGTTTATAGAGAGAGAATTTTATTCATTTTGTTTACAATGTGATGAATGAAAAATATCCTAACTAACCGTGTATATAAAAGTTACAACTAACTCCATTAACTAACTCATTAATTGCACCTAAGTCCCTACACTAACTGCCACTAACTCCTTGTACTTCTCTATATTTACAAAGCTACCATTAGCTACATTATCATTTCAACACCCCCTTCAAGTTAGGTGGTGAGACAATATTCAAAACTCCTAGATTGGACAGTAGGTGATAATGTTGAACTCCACCAAGTCCCTTTGTTAATAAATCTGCCTCTTGTTCTCTGGTTGAAACATACTCAGGATGAATCAAGCCTTGCTGCACTTTTTCCCTTATGAAATGACAATCAATCTCTATGTGTTTCGTCCTTTCATGAAACACAGGATTGTTTGCTATTTGCATAGCTGCTTTACTATCAGTGAGCAACCGAATTGGGGTTGGAATATTGACTCCTAGAAATTTGAATAATCCGAGTGACCATATTATTTCTGATACTGTCAAAGCCATGCTCCTATATTCTGACTCTGCTGAGCTCCTTGCCACTGTATTTTGTTTCTTAGACTTCCATGAAATCAATGAGCCTCCAAACTTGACAAGATATCATGCAACTGATTTTCTTGAATTTGGACAACTTGCCCAGTCAGCATCACAATATGCTACTAGAGATGCATCACCTCCAGTTTTCAGCAAAATTCCCAATCCAGGTTCATTTTTGACATACTTCACAACCCTGTAGGCAGTTTTCAGATGAGACTTTTTTGGGGTCTGCATGAATTGACTAAGAGTTTGAACACTGTAGGCTATATCAGGTCTGGTCAATGTCAAATACAGCAATTTCCCAATCAATCTTTGATACTCTTTCACATTATCTAACAATGGATCTTCATGTTCCTGAGCTTCACAATGCTGATCATATTCAAAACTTGTGAGCTTATGATTCTGCTCCAGTGGTGTTAATACAGACTTGGAACCTACCAGTCCAAGCTCAGAGATAAAATCCAACACATATTTTCTTTGACATAATAGGATTCCCTTTTGGGATCTGCAAACTTCAATCCCTAAGAAATACTTCAAGGTGCCAAGATCCTTGATTTTGAAGGCTTTGTGTAATATGTCTTTGTCCTTCTGAATCAGCTGCTCATCATCACCTGTGATTAAAAGGTCATCCACATAGACAAGAATAATCACCTGCTTGCCAGACTGTGTTAGTGTGAATAAAGAATGGTCCTGTTGACTCTGAATGAAACCAGCAATTGTAAGAGCATTAGTAAGCTTCAAGTTCCATTGTCTTGAAGCTTGTTTAAGACCATAGAGGGATTTGAGGAGCCTGCAACCCTTATTCCCCCCTTGGCTACCAAATCCAGGTGGCAGTTGCATGTAAACCTCTTCTTTAAGGTCCCCTTGCAGAAATGCATTGTAGACATCCATTTGATAAAGACTTCAATTGTTCATGGCAGCTAAAGCAATAACAGCTCGAACAGTAACCATTGTAACAACAGGAGAAAAGGTCTCCTGATAGTCTAGGCCCTTTTGTTGACTATACCATTTGGCCACTAGCCTAGCTTTAAACCTCTCCACATCTCCATTGGACTTGTATTTAATTTTATAGACCCACATACAACCAATAGGCACTTTGCCTTTGGGTATATCAACTATAGCCCAAGTATTGTTCTGAACTAGAGCATTAATCTCAGACTACATAGCTGCAACCCATCTTGGTTCCTTTAAAGCAACATCATAGGACTGAGGCTCAGCATCAAGAGAAACTGCACTAACAAAGGCTTTATATTGGGTGGACAGAGAATTATAGCACAAGTAATTAAACATAGGATAAGAGAGATTCGACTTGGATTTTCCTGAGCCTGGACATACATAATCACTCATCCAGATGGGAGGTTTAATGCCTCTTTTAGATTTCCTCAAATGGGAAGCAGACTCAGCTGGTATAGTAGCAGCAATGCCATGATCAACATTGGCAACCAGTTCTACTTCCTCTATTAGGGACCTAACACTTGGTAGGGGATGGGCCAGATGGTCAGTTGGCAAGTGATGTGGAACAATATCTGGGGAAATATTTGGAAGTGGTGATAATGGATCATGATCAGTATCTATAACTGAACCTGCAGGAAGATGTGTGGGGATATGTGTATGAGAATCAATAGAATGTGTATCAACTTCCAAGGACAATGGAGTTGTGTCTGCCTGTTGCATCTGCTTGAAAGGGAATACAATGCTCCCTAAAGGTAACATCCCTACTAGTAAAAAACTTCTTGTTCCTGAGATTATACAATCTATATGCCTTTTGAGTCGTGCAATATCCCATAAGTACAGCTGCAACTGCCCTTGGTGAGAATTTATCCACCCTCTCAGTCATAGTAGCATAACATAAACACCCAATCACCCTTAAGTGTGTCATGCTAGGGTTGCATTTATGGAAGACAGGGAGATCTTCCACCCAAAACTGTAGAGGGTAGTCTATTGATTAGGTAAACTGCAGAGAGGACACAATCTCCCCAGAATTGTAGTGGTATGCTCCCTTGGAATCTTAAGGCTCTTGCAACCTCCAAGATTTGCCTATGTCTCCTCTCCACCACTCCATTCTGTTGGGGAGTGTGTGGACAACTACTTTGGTGTTCAATCCCATTAGCTAGCAAGAAATCAGTGCATTCTTTGCTGAAGAATTCAACACCATTATCTGATCTAAGCATTTGGACATACATACCAAACTGCACATTGACCATCTTAACAAAAATTTTAAGCAAAACAATAGAATCACTTTTCAATTTCATCAAGTAAATCCATATCATCCTTGAGTGATCATCTACAATTGTCAGAAAGTACCTATAGCCATTATAAGTGGGAACCTTGAATGGGCCCCAGATATTTATATGTAACAATTGAAAAGTCTTAGATGATCTAGTAGTGCTCATAGGAAAGGGTTTCCTTACTTGTCTAGCCATGGGGCACACAGTGCAGTTATTGAAAATACAAACAGAAACTTTATTCTTCAAAAAATCTAGTTTCTTCATAACACTTGCTGGAATATGACCAAGTCTTTTGTGCCAAACCTGAACATCTGTTGTGCCACTATCTACAAAACAACTTGTTTTTCTTATGTTGTCATCATCTCCTCCTTCAGAGTTCTGTGAAAGCAAGAGATACATACCACCTTCTTCTCTACCAATCCCCCTCACTTTCCCAGTGCTTAGGTCCTGGAATACACAGATGTGTGGAAAGAAAAGCACTGAGCAATAAAGCTCTTTAGTTAACTTTGACACAGATAAAAGATTGTACTGGAAGTCAGGCACATACAAGACATTCCCTATAGTATATCCACCTGTAATACTGCAATTCCCTTGATAAGCGATTGGAACAGTTTTACCATCTGGGAGATGTACATTACCTTTCTTTGAGTTAGGCAAATTAGTTATGTTTGTCATCAATTTGGGATTATTAGTCATATGATCAGTTGCACCACTATCTACTATCCAGGACTTATCATTAGGCTCATCAGTTGACTGTGAACTAACATTATTTGCTATAGAGGCATTACCTGCCATGTTGGATGAAGTTTCCACCTCTCTTCCCTTGCCTTTAAGCAGCAACCTCATGATTTGATCATACTGATCATCAGTGAAGTAATTCTGAGTGCTTCCACTGTTGCTAGAGACATGAATCACCCTGTGAGATTGTTCATTATGAGCAGCAACTAAATTTCCTCTAACTTCTGCACCTTCCTTGACTGACATATCATCATTTATCACTATATTTGCTTGTCTATATACTTTTTTCTTCTTCCCCTTAAAACCTAATGGATATCCTACTAGTTTATAGCAAGTTTCCTTTGTGTGACCTTTAGCTCTACAAAACTCACAAACCAAATGACTAAAGCTATTAAACCTCTTACTAGTACTGGTTGTGTTGTCATATGAAGAGTTACTGGAGGAACTACCAAAGTTTATTGGAACTGTTGGAGGAACTACCAGGGTTATTGAACTTCCTGTATCTCTGCTGATTGTCACCAACACTCATCAGCACTATGTTCTCATGTATCTCATTGACAACATTTCCTTGTGAACTAAAGCCATAAATCTTCCTTTGACTCTCCTCATGAGCAAGCATAGCATGAGCTTGGCTAACAGATGGTGATGGTGACATGAGCAAAATTTGACTTCTAACAGCACTATACGTTTCATTCAGTCCCATCATAAACTGAAAAAGCTTTTGTTGCTCAAGGTGCACCATAAAATCCTTCGACTTATCGCATCCACAAATTAAAGGAATCAAGGAATAATATTCATCCCAAAGTGAACGCAGTCGACTATGATAAGCAGAAATGTCAGAAGTACCATATACATTGTGGTTATTTCTCTATGAATATTGTAAATTCTCGATCCATTGACCTTGCCAAAACGCTCCTTAAGGTCCTTCCACACCGTATGAAGATCGTCTGCATACACAAGCCCACTCACCAATTCCTTTGAGACTGTGTTCATAATCCATGTCAGAATTGTAGCATTCACACGCTCCCATTCTTCCTTCAGATCGTCTTTGAATTGGTCCTTGGTGCAGGTGCCATCGATGAACCTTAATTTGCGTTTAGCTCGCAATACTAACCTCATTGCTCTGCTCCAGGTAGAATAATTCTCAGATCCTTTCAGCTGAATCGAAATTATCACATTTCCAGAATTATCCGACGGCTGTAGGTAAAGAGGATGACGATGATCATCAATGTCTATCTCCGCCATTGTTAATTCTCAAGAATGAAGGTTTTCGATCAAAGCTGAAACAGAATTTCACAAAAATTGAAGTTTTCGATCAAAACTTTGAAACGGATCTTCAAAATTGAACACAATTCTAGCAATAACTAGTTTCGATCTTCCTAATCCTGCTCTGATACCATGTTAAATTTCACCATTGCAGTGAGAAATACTAGATCTATGAAGATATTGAAGCCCAATATGAACAGCTGACTGCTAGTTTATAGAGAGAGAATTTTATTCATTTTGTTTACAATGTGATGAATGAAAAATATCCTAACTAACAGTGTATATAAAAGTTACAACTAACTCCACTAACTAACTCATTAATTGCACCTAAGTCCCTACACTAACTGCCACTAACTCCTTGTACTTCTATGTATTTACAAAGCTACCATTAGCTACATTATCATTTCAACATCCCTGTTACTCAACTCATCCTAATAAAAAGAGCGACCTTACAGTTGTTCAATTTGCCCAAACAAATTTTCAGAAATTGTTATCTCAGACATAGTAACCAGTGAATGTAAATCCTCTTCCTACTATCTCACTGGCACAATACCATGCAAAGCACTCCAAGCCGAACAAAGCAGCAATGCCTGCATCTTCAACCTTCAATTCCTTTCTATTCCTCCACATGTGCTTGACAGAGTCGACTTCCTTCCAAAATGACTCATAACGGCCAGGGATGCTGGAAGGAGTTAAAAAGGTTCAAAACCAAGAACAAATGCCACTCATAATTGCTAGTTAGTTATAAATACTTCTAATGTAAAGATCCATACCACTCCTCTTGGCTCCATGGAATAAAAATGATGATAAAATCTCAGATAGGGGAGGCTCATGGAGGGTAAAATAAAGCAAATCAAATAATGATGTCTTTGGACACCATATTAGGTTGCATTACTGTGGAAGATCGGTTCACATAATAACATTTTATTATAAAGCATAGAATAGCCTATAAAATCTTTAACAAGATAATTTTATGATTATGTCTATAAATAATACTAATATATTTTGTGTTTTTTAACATGAGATTATGACTATGGATATATTATTTACTCCATCAATCCCAATTTTTGTTGCATATGTTCCTTTTTAGTCTGTTCCAAAAGGAGTGTTATACTTCCTAATTTAGAAGTAACTTGACTTTGAACTTCGCATTTTACCGTATATAAGATGATTTATAGCCACACAAAGGTCTAAGGCCGCTTGTATTAAACCACAAGTTACAAAAGTGCTTCTTTCTTTCAACTCCGTGTCTAGACAAACACTACTATATAAATTGGGGTGGAGAGAGTGCTTGGTTTGGACATAGACACCAAAAACATTTAATGCACAAATTTTTGCACTCATATCAAATCAAAAGAACAACAAGATGCAGTTCTAGCAAACAAGAAAAAAAAAGGATCTAGTGTGCATCAGAGGAAACAGACAAATGTGTACCGAATCCATCTCCTGAGGAACCAACATTATTCATACTCGATTCATGAGCATACTAAAACGAGAATTTCAGGTATAGCCAAGTCGTGTTATTTGCTTTGTGCTGTCTTTTTTCTTTAATTTAAATTGTTAATAAGTCATGTTCTTCCAGACATTAAGGCAGAGAATAGACGACGAGTATCGTGAAGTCGTAGAGTGAAGGGTGATAACAGGTTTGGATCCCACATTTTACAACAGAAATATAACTTATCAATGTCTGAACTTCCATATGTTGACCTAATATGTGGTTTTATGATGTATTAATCTCACAATTGTCCATGAATTTGTGGATTAGTATGCAGTGCAGTCGTTTAGAGGCACTTGATATGAATTTTGCCCTCTTCTCGTGTGATAGTAAATTCCAACTCTTAACGGATTAATCTTTCAAGCGATAGCTAACCTCTATTTTTTTCTATTTTACGTTTTCTTTTTCTTGCTCAGCTACTCTCGTTGTTTGTCAAATTTTAGCAGCCTCATTGTTGACGGGCAGGAACTCAAGTACAGGTAATTTTATTCAAGATTTCGCTTTGTAAATCTGAAACAATTACAGGAATGCAAACATTACAAGTACAGGAATTCACTTTGCAAATCAGAAACAAGTACAGGAACTCACTTTACAATATCTGAAGCAAGCTTTTTTCAGCTGGGCCTCCTAGAAAATTTCTTAGCCATGAAAAGAAAGAAAGCATACCTCAAATGGTTGGTTGTGGATGGCAACGGCAGAACTGGGTAGAGACGGCGGCGACGGTGACTGGAAGGCGGCGATGGTGACTGGCGGGCGGGTTATTAGGGTTAGAGATTGGGGGGAGAGAAAAGGTGAGAGGAAAGAGAGAGAAAAAGGAAAGATGAAGGGTACGTATACGTTTAACTGGGTATGTATTTTTCATTTATTTGACTAATTATACCGACCTCACGAGGTCGGTATGTAGAATTATTTTATAATTTTATTTTTAATTAAAAGAATACCGACCTCACGAGGTCAGTTTATTAAAAATTATTTTTAATAAACTGACCTCGTGAGGTCGGTATTCTTTTAAATTAAAAATAAAATTATTATATTTAGCATCAAATAAATTTCCGACCTACTGAGGTCGGTACATTTCGTTTTTCAAATTTTGGTGCAATATTACCGACCTCATGAGGTCGGTTTATTTTTAAAAAAATTGAAAAATAAATATTACGAATTTACCGACCTCGTGAGGTAGGTTATTTGAGGTCGGTTTTTTGAGTTCGGGAAATACTGTTTTTTAGTAGTGAATGTTGAACATCAAAATGTCCTTTAAACATTGAACAACGTTTATGCCCTTCATAAGTAAACTATTTATTGGATATAATTCTAACTTTTAAAACATCTACGTAACATAATTTGCATAGAATTTTAATACCAATCAGTGTCCTACCAATCGTTGAAGTTCGAAAGTTATACCAATCCTGTTTAGATAAAAAAAAAATCCTTTGACCACTTCCTACAACTATATAAACTATAACGGACGGTGCCTTCATGCTTGGTAAACCACAAATTAAATACCTAGACTTAAAGAAAGACAACTATTGCTTCTCTTTTCCCAGGTAATGTTAAACCCTCTTTCTACATTTTGTTCAACGTTGCAATGTCAATTCACACTTTTGTTATTACTTTCTTCTAATATGTAAGTTCAATTACAATTTGTAGAAGTATATTTGATATTAGAAAATCAATTGAGAAACAAAGCCAATGAAGAGCATGAGAACTTTCTACAGACTACAGATATGAAGATTCTATACGAAAAGATGAGTCAAAATTAGAGTAGCGTACATGAAGAAGGCTCACCTACAAATGGAAAGAGTTTGTGAGTTAGCGATAAATACTAAAGGTACCAGACTCTTTTCAAGCAGCACATCCTTTTTAGAGGACGAGATGCAATTAGTTTTGGGTTATTGTTGATTAATCTTGGGGAAAATTTGATCCCCGATCGAGTCCGTGATGTTTTACATCCATTAACTACTGGGCGTTTGTGTCATAGTGAAAAAAAAAATACACATATTCTACATATTTTCAGATGGAATATGTCAAGGTATATATCTTTAGCTCTGTTAGACGTAGCTTAATACCAGAAATCTCAGCACTAATGTAACTACCTTGTACATTGTAACCTAAGGTAGATCCCACCCACCATGTGTTGGTGTTATGTTCTAACTTATTTATTGTGATATTCTTATGTTTGCATGCATGCCTTTTAAGATTTAGACACACTAAGCCAAACAAACTCAATTTTTAGAAATAACAAGAAGTAACAAATATTGACACGTAGAAGAGATTTGTACAAGATGAACTTCATCTTGTGTTGTTTTTAGTACCAATAAGTGAAAAAAAATCAACCATGTATTGTCACTGAGTTATATCTTATTTAAAATTTATGTTATGAAATAATAAGAAATAAATATTCTCAAAATTAATGTCCTCTTATTTATCTATCAATATTTTTATATTACTTATAAAAGCAATTTTTGAGTTTCATGCCCTTAAAAATTGAAACTCGTCTTTTATAGTAATCCCAAGAAAATATTTTTATAATAAATATAATAACAATAGCCATGAAATTATGTATGCATAACATTTCTGCAGAAAAAAAATCTGATTAAATAAAAAATAAATATAAATTCATTCATCTCAAGCTGAGGATATTTTTGCCCTATGGAAAGTCAATTTGCTTAATGAAGTGACAATGGTTATATATAAGTATATTTAGTAAATATATTTAAGTAGTTGTCTAATGTATTGGCTATTAGTTATATCATTTGGTAGAAGAGGAGTAGGGATTATGATACATCGTGTAAGGTATAATAGAAATATAGATCAATAACAATTGTCGATGCGACCATCAAGTTAGAGAGTTTTTGAGTACTGTATCAGTTTTTCATGAGGTTTGTGCTATTCAAATAATTGGATCATTGAGAATATTCATAGCACTATAATCAGAAATAGGTACAACTGAGGGGAGAAAAATTATATTAAATCCGACACTATTTATTCATGATGTGTTGTTTAACAAATCAAAACTAGAATACATTATTGATCAAAACCGACTCGCTATAAGCCTATAACACTATTTCTTTATAATGTGTTTTAAAATTATGTATTGTGGTTAAATTTATTATCTTTAGAGATAAAGTTTTCAATTACAATAATTCTAGGGACTACACGTGCACGTGAAATAGAGACTAGAACTATAGTTCTAGAACGTTTAAAACTTCTTTCCAATATGAATTCGCATCAAATTCTAAAACTAATCAAATCTACCTTTCGTTGAAGTTGTAAAGTCGTACCAATTTCATGTAGATAATGGAGTAACACTTTGATCTACCTCCTACCCCCATATAAAGTGGGAAATTAAAGTGAATTCCTATTTCACTTGGACCATTTTATTTGGGCTTGAATCAAGCCTATCAACTGGGTCGGGTCAGGCCGGGACCGGCCCATAACCGGCCTGGCCCCCCAACCCAGTAAGAGGGTGGTGGGCTGGGCTAGTGGAAAAAGTTAGGGGGCTGGGCCGGACATGCCATTTAGCCCGATAGCCCAGCCCACCAACAGCCCGGTAGCCCGGCCCACCAACAACCCGGGTTTCGGCCCATCGGGGGCCCAGCCCGGCCCACTTTGTTTTTTTTTTTAAAAAAAGTTATATAAGTGGTATGTTTATGTATATCTTGTATATGTTAATGGTATATTTGTGTATATCTTGAATATGTTATTGGAATGAAGACTCCCAACGGCTATTTAAGTGCTACAAATTATAAAAAGTTGAGAATGTGATACAAGACTACATAAGTAATTTAAAATAAAACTTCAAACTTAAATTGATAACATTGCAAATTCAAAACATACAAACTTTAACGGTTAACTTAATACAAATGAAAAGTTCAAAACGCTGGCATCGATGGAGAAATTTAAAGAAGAAATAAAACTTCAAAGTTCAATTTTGTGCCTTTTGTCCAAGTGCCTACGTAACGGACCGGTACCCCCAAAAACCGGTACTCGCTCAAAATGCAACCACACCGAACTTGAAATTGATCTTCGGACTGGAGGAAAAGGTGGAGGATTATCATTATCCATTAAATTTAAATTTTGAAATTTGAACTTGGAAGTTGGAAGAGAGAGAGAGAGAGAGAGAGAGAGAGAGAGAGAGAGAGATTTAGATAAGTAGGAAATTTAGGAAAAGAGGAGAGTAGAGAATTGTGAGACAATATGTAGAAGAATGAATGGTATTTATAGATTGAAAATAGGGCCAAAGTATAATTTAAGGAACTTGATCGTTAAAATAAAGTTGACAACAACTAGTTTTTAAAGTATCAAACTTAATAAATTTTAGTATTAGAATTTTTTATTAAAATCCGGCCCGGGCCACTTAGCCCACTATTTACCCCTACCCGGGTAGGGGGCTGGGCCGAACACCCCTCGCTCCTCCAACCCAACCCCCAACCCAACCCACTAACTATGGCCCGGCCCAGCCCCATGTGACCCGCATTTATATGACCCGGCCCGGCCCGGCCCACTTGACAGGCTTAGCTTGAATTGCTTCCATATGTTCCTAAACGTTTTTTAGGTGTTGTTGTGCTTTGGTTCTTCTAGAAATTATTTTGCGGGTGATACATTTTTATATGATAAAATATTATAATTAAATAAATACAAATGACTTAATTACATTCTTAGAGTGAAAGAAAGCTATTACTAATAGTTAATATAGTTTAGTAAATATTCATTTTCTATTATGAGTTTTGAAAGATACATATTTTAAGAAATGATAATTCTCTTTTCTAATCAAAGGCGTGATCGTCTTTTTAAAATTTCATTGGTAAAGCTTTTTATTTATAAGTTTAGTTATGTTTTAATAATTATATTTTAATAAATTTAGTTAACGGATATACCTCCTAGGATGTAAGTATGGGATTTCATAGCATACACAAAAAACAACAGGTGTATCCGAAACTGAGCATATTATAAGTGTGGTTAGTGTAATTAATACTATAAATAATTGATTAAAAATCTACGTGCTGTCACACACCTTTTTTTTTGCGCCTCCGCGCTATAAACGCGCAGGTACGTAGGTTTTTATTATTAAAGGGTTTTTCCATTTGAAGTGACGGTTTTGAAAAGGGATTATTTTATTTACAGAGTCGCCACTTGGAATTGATTTTTGGTGTTCCAAGCCACCTTACGAATCCCTAATCAAAAGGAAATGACTCTTTTATTATGGTCCGCGAAAACAGAAGACCGGGTAAGGAATTCTATTGACCGGGGAGAAGGTGTTAGGCATTCCCCGAGTCCCGTGGTTCTAGCACGGTCGCTTCATTGACTTATACTTATCTTAAATTAATCTTTGAATATATAATGCATTTGAACCTTGATTTGCTCGTACTTTTATTGTTGAACATTTATTGGTCTTAAATCGAATGCGTAACCGCATTCCGAATCTTTTAAGCGTCTCAAAGTAAGATGCATAACAACATTCTTATTTGAAACAAAATTAATTATTAAAAGAGTTCGGCCAAGGTACGTAACAGCATCCTTGAGTTATTAGGGTGTCTCGGAATAAGATGTGTAGCCGCATTCTTAGTCGAAACAAACATCTTAAAACGCACCTAAAGCTCATCTAACGTTGAATGCAATTATTTGTCTCTGAAATTCGAGACTTAATATTATTATTTGGTTATATTTTTAGTCCTTTTTCACTCTTTGACAACGGGTTTTGAATAAATTCGCAACCCATCTCGCTCCCTTACAATTGATTTTTCCGCTCTTTTCTTTTATTCTTGACAACGGGGTTTGAAATAATTCGCGTCCCATCTCGCTCATGTCACAATCACGTGATTATAGTACCGCCTGTTTTATGCAATCAATGCCAGAAGTTGCATTTTTCATTTGTACATAAAATCAAATCATGATACCACTGGATTTCCCTTTCAATTAACATTCAAATAAAAATGAACACCTAAACAATGCACATGTAGATATTGACTACTGTACCCGATTAAATTGCATCAAAATAAAGGAATGAACTTTCTCACTTTTAGCCTTAAATTCTTTACTACTCTTTTACTGGATAAGCTGCAAAACCTTTTAATTTTATGCAAAGTTAAACAATGAAATACTAGTTCGTCCAATTCTTAAAGCACCGAACCAGATAATGTTAAAATAAATAAATAAATAAATAAATAAATAAATAAATAAATAACACACTCAAACAAATGACACTTAATTTATACAACTCCTGCCAAAACAGCTAATCACTTACGTAACCATTAAATATAAAACTTCATTCTAACTTCAGTTAATTGCACATTTCAGAACACTAAATAACAAAAGAAATGTTTTCTACGCAAAATAATGCATGATCTTAGCACTAATAAATCAACACCCAAAAATGTAGCTGAAGCATGGAAAGACTTTTTTTTTTTTTTGACCAAATTATACTATTTTTGTTAACATTGAAAAAACAAAGAAAGCTAATTTTAGCAAAACTTGTTGGAATCTAAAGAAACGTGCTAACCTCATATTTTTATTCATGCTAACAACACAACAAAAAAAGTACTGCATTTAAAAAGGCGACATCATTTAAAATATATGAATCTTTCAACAATGAGCCCTATTCCACAGTATAAACCTTATATCACGAAGTTTGACAAACTAATCATTCAAGTAAGATAGAAGAAAAGGGTTAAAGAGTGGACTAAGAAAGCTTCCAACTTTAAACCTCAAAAATCTTTATCCAAACTTATACATCAACATGGTAGTTCGTCAAAAATAAGCTAAAAAATGAGAGAAATAAACACACCTCTAATGGCGAGCTTCTCAAGACCAGAACCTACAACGAACCTCGAAACGGGATCACCAACTTAGTGCTGCGTTTTGTGGGAGAAAGAAACATGAAGAATGGCCAAAAGAGCGTAAAAATATGAAA
The DNA here is from genome assembly GCF_019175385.1 of Lycium barbarum. Lineage (NCBI taxonomy): Eukaryota > Viridiplantae > Streptophyta > Magnoliopsida > Solanales > Solanaceae > Lycium > Lycium barbarum. The sequence continues at coordinate 7,151,637 of NC_083339.1, read as the reverse complement.
ATACTATGGTGTTTCCATGGCTAATCTCATTATTTTCTAAAGGGATCAAGAGAAAGAAGGTTGTCTTTGGCTCAACTCTATAAGAATATGTCTTGCGGCTGATGTATATTGTGTAGTATTGGCGGCTGATTGTCCTAGTGTGTGTGTAGGATGGAAAATGGCGGCTAGGTTTTTTTTTTCCCCCTCTCTAGGTTTCTATAATTAAATATTTATATGGTGTCTAGGCTAGGATTTTGAGTGTGTTATTCCTTCTTTTCTTTTCCCAAAATGCTCATATGAATAAAAATATCTTGAAGGATAAAAGGAATATTCCCTTCCCAAAAATGGATTATGCTTTTTTGTGTGGATAGGGTGAAACTTTGCCAAGTGGCGGGCCATCATTGGTTCCATTTTTTATTTTTATTTTCCATTAGAAGGACATATAAAATACCAAAATAAATATATTAATCAACTATTTTTAAACCAAAACTAAGAAAAAAAATTAAATAAATAGACTAACAAAAAATCAAAAAGATAGAATTAACTTAGAAAAAATAGATTAAAAGAAACCTATTTTTTTGTAATTTTTCCTTTCTTTTAAACACAAAACTTATGCCTTGGAAATAGCGAATATGTTTTGTCTTTTTTTTCATTTTCACAGACAAACCTACTAAAAAATGAAATAATAGTTAAAATCCAAGATTAGACTAAAAGAAAAATCAATCAATAAGACAATGAAAACATCCCGGGAGGGTCAAAAATTACGTGTCTACAGCATGTCCCTCTTTGGTTGGGGGCGCGAAGCGTTCTCAGACAAAGACGTAGACAACGAGACAAATTTGGACCCGACCTTTATTTGAAGGAAGAAAAAGGAATGGAACAAAATGTGACCAAGCCCTGGTCTTGGGCATCCTACATATCCCGGGTTACAAGGGAATCAGGTCTCGTGTAGTTCAAGAGGTAAGATGGGTGATGAACATACTGAGTTGGGGAAGTCGATTGAGGTCCTGTCGAGGTTCCGGTCCGCGGCTCCTGTTATTACATTAAAATGAAAAAAATAAAAGCTAAAAAGAAAATACAAGTACAAGACTCTATCTATGCAGCTTCTCTTGAATCTCGACTTGGATTTTCATGCTTGTTTATGAACTTAAAATTTAAAGTCATCCCTATTCTCCAGGCGGGGCTCCTGTTGCTTCTGACTGAACTTGAAACCAACTGAAAGTACACCCTATTTTTCAGGCGGGCTCCTGAGCTTGTAATTGAAAATTATCCTTATTCTCCAGGCGGGTTCCTGATGTCTGGGCAGATCCTGCAACTTTATCCCATTCTTCAGGTGGGTCCTGCAAATTACCAAAAACAACGAACACGAAAAAACATTTTTGTCCCAGTTCGTACCAGGAAATTTTTGGTGAGTGTTAGCAAAATTATAAACTATAAAATAATTTAATTATGGAAGTAAAATCAAATGTACTAACTAGGAAGTTCGTCCCCTAGCTACACCCATTTTCCAAGAGGGTCCTGATAAACTAAATCCCATTTTCCAGGAGGGTCCTGATAAATTAAATCCCATTGTCCAGGAGGGTCCTGATGACTAGATCCCATTATCCAGGAGGGTCCTGATAAACTAAATGTCATTTTCCAAGAGGGTCCTGATAACTAAATCCCATTCTCCAGGAGGGTCCTGATAACTAAATCCCATTCTCCAAGAGGGTCCTGATAAACTAAGTCCCATTTTCCAAGAGGGTCCTGATAACTAAATCTCATTTTCCAGGAGGGTCCTGATAACTAAATCCCATTCTCCAGGAGGGTCCTGATAACTAAATCCCATTTTCCAAGAGGGCCCTGATAAACTAAATCCCATTATCCAGGAGGGTCCTGATGACTAAATCCCATTATCCATGAGGATCCTGATAAACTAAATCCCATTTTCCAAGAGGGTCCTGATAACTAAATCCCATTTTCCAGGAGGGTCCTGATAACTAAATTCCATTCTCTAGGAGGGTCCTGATAGCTAAATCCTATTCTCCAGGAGGGTCCTGATAAACTAAATCCCATTATCTAGGAGGGTCCTGATGACTAAATCCCATTATCTAGGAGGGTCCTGATAAACTAAATCCCATTTTCCAGGAGGGTCCTGATAACTAAATCCCATTTTCCAAGAGGGTCCTGATGACTAAATCCCATTCTCCAGGAGGGTCCTGATGACTAAATCCCATTCTCCAGGAGGGTCCTGATGACTAAATTCCATTTTCCAGGAGGGGTCCTGATGACTAAATCCCATTTTCCAGGAAGGTCCTGATAAACTAAATCCCATTCTCCAGGAGGGTCCTGATAAACTAAGTCCCATTTTCCAAGTGGGTCCTGATAACTAAATCTCATTATCCAGGACGGTCCTGATAAACTAAATCCCATTTTCCAGGAGGGTCCTGATAACTAAATCCAATTTTCCAGGAGGGTCCTGATAACTAAATCCCATTCTCCAGGAGGGTCCTGATGACTAAATCCCATTTTCCAGGAGGGTCCTAATGACTAAATCCCATTATCCAGGAGGGTCCTGATAAACTAAATCCCATTTTCCATGAGAGTCCTGATAAACTAAATCCCATTTTCCAGGAGGGTCCTGCTAATTAAATCCCATTTTCCAAGAGGGTCCTGATTTTTGTCCTCGCAATACTTGCGCCTTGCATTTTTCAGAATGTACCTGCAGGTAGCGAATAAAATTTTATGTCCCTGTTTCAAAAAAAAGAAAAATTTTGTGAGTTTCAAAACTTTCTGGTTGGTTTGTGGCTTGGCTGTGAAAGCAACTGCTTTTTGCACTCGTCCTGTTTGGCTCAGCCTTTAGACAGTTATCACATCCTGTTGACCCACGGTATTACTGACTCAAACATGGTTGCCAAAATGTCTCAGAAGTAACTTCAACACCAGACCATACATCTCTTGTTTCATAATGTCCGTTAACTCAAACTTTATTGAACCTTGTATTTCACTGAATCTAGAACCTATTAACTGTCGACAGCTGGTTAAGTACCTTACGCCGACTGAATTATGTTACCTTCATGTGCTAACCAAGATGTTTTGCTTTGCAATTGGGAAAACTGGTAGCAAGTTTTGTGATCCTTTCTTACTTATCTCGCAACAGAAAAACTCAAAAAAAAAAAAAACATGAAATCCAAATGACGAAAGAAAAATAAAAGATAAAGATGAAAAGAGGTTAACAAAAAGATGTCCCCTCCGAGAAAGAAAAGAACGGGGAAAACTTATCTGAATGTTGTAGCCAGCTCCAATGATATGACATGCATTTTGGTTTAATCAACCTGATTTTATCCATCCTAAATGTTTATAAAATCTTATTAACACTTTGACTTCGAAACCGAATGTCTACGCCCAACAACTGCGTCAAAATCAAGGCCTTCATACAACTAGTGGACCAACAAGTCTCACTCATTTTCAATTCTCTCAACTCACCATCGCCTTATGGTGCTCGTGAGAGTTTTCACCAGTAAGACTCTCTCATTTTTATTTTTTTTCATCTCACCATCGCCTTACGGTGCCTGTGAGGGTTTTCACCAATAAGACTCTCTCATTTTCAATTCTCTCAACTCACAATCGCCTTACGGTGCCCGTGAGGGTTTTACCAATAAGACTCTCTCATTTTCATTTTTTCTTCCATCTCCCTTATGCTGATGCCACAAGTGATGTCAATGATGCAAATGCCTTATACTCATAGCTTGCTCAGCCTTGACATTCTTAATGATTGATCTGGAGGTCTTTTATTTGGTTGTAACGTGGCTTTTGGATAGGGTTGGAAATAAAGGATGGCATGGAGGCTCAAAGACAATACAAAAGTAATAAGGGATGAGATTTACAACGTTTGGAATCGACTCAAAAGAAAACAATAACTTCTGTCCCAGTTTCTTCGAAATGGGAAATTTTGGATTTTCTTTGGTTGGACCGAACCCCAGAATAAGGCAACCTACGTATCCTGCCGAGACAAGAATCAGGTCGAACGTAGTTCAGGAATTTATTTATTTTTGTTGTTGTTTTATATATATATTGTTGTTGTTTTTTTTAATAATATTTATGAAAAGCTTGATTCCAGACGAGGGTTGCGAAAGAAAAATAAATTATGGCTCAAAAGGGGTAGCAAGGGATGACATAATGTATAGGTAGCAGAATAGAATGCCTTCGTCATATCAACCCTTAAAAATATCAAGCACCAAACAAGTAATCCAAAGGTAGGGAGATGAAAATCATACATAATATCTTTTCACTGCATCTGCATTGATGGCAGTTTCAGACATTGTGCCTTCTATGTCTGTCAGATACAAAGCACCATTGGGCAAAACCTTCTTCACCACGAATGGCCCCTGCCAATTTTGGGGCGAACTTGCTTTTGGCCTCGTCTTGATGTGGAAGAATCCGCTTTAACACTAATTGACCCACTTCGAAATGTCTGGGACACACCTTTTTGTTGTGTGCTCGTGCTATCCTCCTTTGATACAGTTGACCATGACATACCGATGTTAATCTCTTTTCGTCAATCAGACTCAATTGCTCTAAATGGGTTTTAACCCACTTATCGTCATCAATTCCAGCTTCTTTAATGATTCGAAGGGACGGGATTCCAACTTCTGCAGGTATAACCGCTTCGGTCCCGTATACCAATAAATAAGGAGTTGCACCTACTGAAGTGCGCACAGTTGTGTGATAACCCAATAAAGCAAAAGGAAACTTTTCATGCTATTGTCTCGAACCTTGCACCATTTTGCGGAGTATCTTTTTAATATTCTTATTAGCAGCTTCCACAGCCCCATTTGCCTTCGGACGATATGGAGTTGAATTCCGATGTGAAATCTTAAAATGCTGACATACCTCATGCATCAAATGACTATTGAGATTCGCCGCATTATCTGTAATCATGGTCCTCGGGATCCCGAACCTGCAAATGATGTTGGAATGAACGAAATCCACCACGGCTTTTTTAGTCACCGACTTGAGAGTTACTGCTTCTACCCACTTTGTAAAGTAATCGATGGCCACCAAAATGAACTTATGCCCATTGGACGCTTTCGGCTCAATTGGCCCAATCACATCTATCCCCCAAGCTGCAAAAGGCCATGGAGCAGACATTGTGTGTAATTCTAAAGGAGGAGAATGTATCAAGTCGCCATGTACCTGGCACTGATGACACCTACGAATGAAACGAATGGAATCTCGCTCCATGGTGAGCCAATAATAGCCTGCTCGAAGAATTTTCTTTGCCAAAACATACCCGTTCATGTGCTGTCCACAAACTCCTGAATGTATCTCAGTCATGATAGTTAAAGCCTCTTTAGCATCTAAACACCGCAAAAGTCCTAAATCTGGAGTCTTTTTATACAAAATTCCTCTACTTAAGAAAAATCCGCTTGCCAGTCGTCGAATAGTTCTCTTCTGGTCACTGGTGACATGTGATGGATACTTCCCTGACTCGATGTATTCTTTAATATCATGGAACCAAGTCTCACCGTCAAGTTCCTCTTTGACTGTATTGCAATAAGCATGTTGATTGCGAGTTTTTATGTGTAAAGGGTCAATGTGAGCCTTGTCTGGGTGTTGGAGCATTGAAGACAAGGTGGCCAAAGCATCACCAATCTCATTATGAATCCTAGGAATGTGCTTAAACTTCACTGTTATGAACCGTCTACATAGATCTTGCAAACACTGTAGATATGGTATAAGCTTCAAATCACGGGTTTCCCACTCTCCTTGAACTTGGTGCACTAGCAAGTCTGAATCTCCCAATACCAATAATTCTTGAATTCCCATGTCGATAGCTAACCTTAAACCCAAAATGCAAGCTTCATACTCCGCCATGTTGTTAGTACAATAAAATTGAAGCTGGGCTGTTACAGGGTGATGTTGTCCTGATTTCGAGATAAGAACGGCCCCAACCCCAACTCCCTTAATGTTAGCAGCCCCATCAAAGAACAATTTCCAACCCGGATCATTATCCGAAATTACCTCCTCGATGCATGACACTTCTTCATCAGGAAAGTACGTTTTCAACGGCTCATATTCTTCATCCACTGGGTTCTCCGCCAAATGGTCTGCCAAGGCTTGGGCCTTCATCGCGGTCCGAGTCACAGAAGAAATATCAAACTCCGTGAGTAATATCTGCAATTTTGCAAGCTTTCCCGTGGGCATGGGTTTCTGAAATATATACTTCAAAGGATCCAAGCGGGAAATAAGATAAGTAGTGTAGGACAAAAGATAATGCTTCAACTTTTGTGCAACCCAAGTCAAAGCGCAACACGTCCTTTCTAGATGAGTGTACTTAGCCTCATAAGTGGTAAACTTCTTGCTAAGATAATAGATTGCTTGTTCCTTCTTGCCTGTAACATCTTGTTGACCCAATACGCAACCAAAGGAATTGTCCAGAACCGATAGGTACAATATTAAAGGTCTCCCAGGCTCGGGAAGAACCAACACAGGTGGGTTCGACAGATACCTCTTGATTTTGTCAAACGCTTCTTGGCATTCGCCAGTCCATTCAATCGCAGCATTCTTCTTTAACAACTTAAAAATAGGCTCACAAGTTGTAGTGAGTTGAGCAATAAATCGACTAATATAATTCAACCTCCCGAGTAGGCTCATTACCTCGGTTTTGTTCTTTGGCGGTGGTAACTCTTGAATAGCTTTGATCTTTGTAGAATCCAATTCAATAACACGCCGACTGACTACAAACCCCAAAAGTTTCCCTGACGGGACTCCAAATATACATTTCGCTGGATTGAGCTTATGATTGTACCTGCGAAGCCTTTCAAAAAATTTCACCAAATCCTTGACATGGTCAGACTGCTTTCTTGATTTGATGATCACATCATCCACATTTACTTCAATTTCTTTATGCATCATATCGTGAAATATGGTGGTCATCGCTCTCATATATGTTGCCTCGGCATTCTTCAACCCGAACGACATGACTCGATAACAATATGTACCCCATTTTGTGATGAAGGATGTCTTCTCTGCATCATCATCATCCATAACGATCTGGTGGTACCCTGCGTAGCAATCTACAAAAGACGCAATCTCATGCTTAACACAGTTGTCTTACAAAATATGGATATTGGGCAATGGAAAGTCGTCTTTCGGGCTTGCTTTGTTTAGATCACGATAATCCACACACACATGCGCTTTGCCATCCTTCTTCGGAACGGGGACAACATTGGATAACCAAGTAGGGTATCGAGCGACTCGAATGACTTTGGCCTCAAGTTGCTTCTCGATTTCTTCTTTAACCTTCACACTTATGTCTGATTTTAGTTTCCTTAATTTTTGCTTCACATGAGGGAATGTGGGGTCAGTTGGCAATTTGTGAACCACCAATTTAGTACTTAAACCCGGCATATCATCATAAGACCATGCAAAAACATCCCTATATTTAAACAAAGCCTGGATTAATTCTTTCTTGGAATGTGGTTGAACATGCACACTTAGCTTAGTTTCCCTGACATTATCTTGATCTCCTAGATTGATTGCTTCAGTTTCATTCAAATTAGGGTTCGTTTTATCTTCGAAGTGTTTCAAATCCCTGCTTATTTCCTGAAGTACTTCTTCTTCATCATATTCAACTTCTTGGTTCATTGTTTCATGGTTAGGTCGGATTTTAAGATCTGGCTGAGAATTCCGCATGCATGTCATATCATTAGAACCAGCACAAACAAAACTGTACAAAAGAAAATAAAAAAAAACACATTAGAATTTATGGAAAAGTCAAATTGCATTTCATTGAAAGGAAGGATAGAAGGGTTTGAACATTAAAACAAGCGAAAAACAAAAATTTGAATTACAACCCTGGAATAACTCGGATAAAGGAAAGGAAAACAAAACAGACTACAAAAACTCCTTCCTGGTTGGGAGAGGAGTGACTTCCCAATTGCTGAGTAGGACATCAGGGCCAATGAACTGCACATCCGCGTTACTGGGACCCCCTCAAATTTCAACCATATCAGCTTCAACAAACAAGTTCTGAAACACCCAATCAACCCAAAATCCACGTCCAGTACTGGCTAGGAAAAACTGCTAGTGTTCTTGACGAAGGACTTGTAGATCGGTGGCACAGGCTTAGTAAGTGACCATGCTTCTTTTTTTCGCTTTTTGACCCTCTTTCTATCTTCAGCCGTTGGTTTGAACCCCAGACCAAATGGACCTGGACTCTCACGTGGACACACCGGATAAACCATACCTTGTAGAGAGGCCCCCAAGCCTTTTCCTGGCTCAAAACCATGTTTCAACATTTCATTTACCACCATAACAGATGTTGGAGGCAATTGCAGTCTCAGAATGGGTTTCCCTTCAGGGATCTACTCAGCTACCACTATCTCAGAAGCTTGATACACCAGTGTTTCATCAGCATTATCCACTTCAATAAAAGGAACAGTGGAGTCTTTATAAATGGACAAATCCCCTTCACCGTGAACGATCATTTCCTGCCTGTCATATTCAAACTTGATTATCTGATGCAATGTGGATGGATTGCCCCATCCATATATACCCACGGTCTTCCCAACAACATATTATAGGAGGCATTGCTGTTCAATACTTGAAAATCTATGGTAAAATCAGCAGGCCCTATTGTAAGCACAAGATCTGTCTCACCGATGGCGTCAGTTTTCGCTCCATCAAAAGCTCTAACACACACATTGTTTGGTCGAATTCTTTCAGTACTTACATTTAGTTTTTGTAAGGTTGACAGAGGACAAATGTTTGCACCAGAACCCCCATCAATCAAAACTCTCATGACCTAGGAAAGCTCACATTTTACAGTAATATGAAGGCTTCGGTTATGTCCAGTACCTTCAACGGGTAGTTCATCATCTGAGAAAGTGATTCTATTTACCCCAAAGATCCTCCCAGCAATTTTCTCCAATTGATTAACTGTAATCTCAGTAGGGACATGGGCTTCATTCAGAATCTTCAACAAAGCTTTGCAGTGTTCATCTGAGTGTATTAATAAAGACAACAAAGAGATTTGAGCAGGGGTTTTCCTTAATTGCTCCACAATGGAATAGTCTGACAATTTCATATTTTTCAAGAACTCTTCAGCTTCTTCCTCTGTTACTGGTTTTTTAACGGGTATTTGGCCCTCCCTCACCTGTTTGGTTTTCCTTAACTCTTCCGGAGCGAAGCATCTTCCTGAACGAGTCAGGCCCCCTACTTCGTCTACCTCTTCGATGATTTCCTTCCCTTGGTAAGTCACCATAGTCTGATTATAATTCCAGGGAACCGCCTTAGCATCAACTATTGGAAGTTGTGTCACTGGCTTAATAATGATAGGGGTGGTGAACGCCCATTTGACAGTTAAATAGGCCTGCTCGACACCCCTGGCACGATCAACTTTGGTTTTCCATGACTTGCGCCAACCTTATCTGGAGCTCCCTTCACAGTCAATAAGGGTTTCATCGCGTCTGACTGGATTGGTCTCTTTGTAACCTCATTTAACCCAAAAGGTGTTGTTTTTGCGGAATCTGCCACATTTACTGATTTCTCCACGCCTGCTTCAATCTTCATGATAGGCTTGTACGGAACATCAGACCCATCACTACCATAGATCAACTCCAACATCTTTGTTTCTTAATGCTTTGGTAGTGGGTTTTGATTGATATTCGGTATATCTGCATTTTGCACCACAATTTATTGTGTATCAATCAAATCTTAGATTGCTTTCTTCAAATACCAACATTTCTCTATATTGTGTCCCGGGGTATCAGAGCAATAAGCACATCTTTGAGAGTAATCAACATTTTTCGGAGGCGGGTTTGGGATCCTTCCTTCAATTGGGCTTAAAACATTTAATGCCCTCAACTTTTGAAACAAATCAGCATATGATTCCCCAATGGGGGTAAAGTTATCCTTGACCGTATTTGCCCTTTTGTACTCTGGCCTGGGCCGAAAATTGAATCTGGGCGGGCCTTGGTAAGTCTGTGGAGGTGGAGGACGGACTTGTGGGGTTGGTGCGCGCCATTGCGGGTAACAAGGGGGCTGGACATATGGCTGTGCACTGTATATGGGGTGCTGAGGGGGCAGAATAGAATATTGTGGGTTTTGGGGAGGGAAGTAGTGTTATGGGTAATTATATGGATCTTGGGTGTAGTTTTGGGGTTGGGGTTGAGTGTATTGGCGAGGCGGGCCCCTCGGGTTTCGCCGTAGCCCAGGCGCAACTATAGCTACATCTTCCTTTTTCATCTTTCCACCGAAACTCCCTGAACCATTTTGAATGGCTTGGGTTGTTGCCTTCAACGCGGAAAAGCCGATAATGCGTCCTGTTTTGATTCCTTCTTCTATTATTTCTCCCATTTTAATGGCCTTAATGAGCGGTTTTCCTAGGGCCGGGATCATGTGTTGATAATATGTCTCATCTTGTGCCTGGAGAAAAGTCTTCACCATCTCTCCTTCTCTCATTGGTGGCTTTACCCTTGCAGCTTGTTCACGCCAACGAACCGCAAACTCCCTAAAACTTTCGGTAACTTTCTTCTTCAGGTTGGTTAGAGACTTTTTATCAGGAACCAGATCAATATTGTACTGAAATTGTTGCACGAACTCATTTGCCATTTCATCCCAAGTATACCATTTCACAATGTCCTGATCAATAAACCATTCTGAAGCTAAACCAGTCAGACTCTCCCCAAAGTAAGCCATGAGCAATTCCTGATTACCCCCAGCTCCTCTCAGTTGGTTGCAGTATCTCCTCAAATGAGATATGGGATCACCGTGCCCATCGTACTTGTCAAACTTCGGTGTCTTAAACCCCGGAGGTAAGTGAACACTCGGGAACATACACAAATCACTGTATGAAACACTTTTATAGCTTCCTGATCCCTGCAAGTTCTTCATAGCTTGTTCTAGACTTTTCATCTTCCTAACCATTTCATCATGCTCTACATCCTTAGTAGCAACCCCATACTCAGCGCCAAGATGCGTAACCGTATTCTTAGCAGGACCTCCATATTCATGGCCAAGATGCGTAACCGCATTCTTAGCAGGTCCTTCAGAATCGATTGGACTAAAGTGTAGAGTTTGATGATAAGGATCAGGAGCCCCAAATGCAATATCGGGTGCCAAATGCTGCTCTTGACGGATGTCAGATGGTGGCCCAAAGTTTGACCTTTGCATAACCGCCGGTGGAGGTATTGTGTAAACGGGCCTTATATTTGCAACATACTTGGGGTTAGACAGTGGGTATGTGTAGGCAGGCCCAGTGGTTGCAATCCCGAAATGATCGGTCCTGATTGGTACCCTTGGAGGACGACCTACAAAAGTTTCCGCCGTATTGGGCAAATTGGTGTAATGACCGAACCCAGGTGGGTATATCGGGTCTTCCGCAGTAGATAACAGTGCTTGTGAGCATGCCTGTGCAGCAGAAGTGATGTCGGGGAACCCAGGGATTGACTGAGGAGGTTGCTGACCATTCAACCACCCTTACAACATCTCAATCATTTGTTGCCTGAGAATTCTATTCTCCTCAGCGATGACAGATTCTTGTTGAGCCACCCGTTCCGTTTCATCCCCCGTGTTGATCATCGGTAGCGAAGTCCCTTCCGTCATTCCGATACTGCCCTTTGACCTTGTGAAATAATGATGCGTTGCCAGTATGGCCACAAACCAACCACTTTTACCTTAACTCTTCTCTGTAAAACAGCCAATGTTAGGGTTAAGCAATTCATAATCACTCATTCATATGCATGTATCAATTCTACCATGGCAGGCCCTATGTCTCATCCCGGCTTATCTAGGTGCAACCTCGCTTCCTTTTTTTTTTTTTTTGCATCGCTCATCTCTATTTTCTTCTTCTCCCTTTCTTTCTTTCAACCTCTCTTTTCTCTTTTTTTTTTGCAGGTTTTACAAGCTTCGATCGAACCCGTTGGGGGTTGCCTACGTATCATGTTGAAAACATGAATTAGATCGTAACGTAGTTCGTACAAATAGCTGGGTTATTTTGAAAACAAAATCTTTTCCATTGATTTTCAACTTTCATTCCATCATTTTTACAAGGACTCAAAGAAAGGATGAAAAAATAAATAAAATCGACTCCACTAGTACTAAAGACAACGTAACACTGACTCAAAGGAAAAATGAAAGAGCGACAGTTAAAAGACGAACACGTTGACTGCATCGACACTTCTATTCCTTGTCCCCTTTATGATGACTCTGATTCAGCTGGCCACCCATATCCTTTTATAAACCTTGCAGTGTACGGGTGAGATGATCGACAAAGGTAGGTATTTGCGAATGAAACTGCTCATAGCCCAATCTTTCATATTCCAAACCTTCTTGTGAAGAGCGAATGGCCATACCTCAGACCCTACCTCGAACCGTCCCACATTTGTACTCTAATTCTTTTATCCTTAACTCACGGGCAGCGGCCTCTTCTCTCGCCTTTTTCTCACGCACGGTCACTGACTCTAATTTCTCCTGTAACATCTCCCTTTCCTGAATTAACTGGGACATATCAGAGCCTACATTTTGGCGAGCCAAGTTCCTTTTTGCTTCCTCCAATTCTTCGTGAAGTTTATCTTGGGAGCATAACCACTCAGCCTTCTCTTTTTTAAACTGTTCTTCTTTTCGTTCAAACTCATTCTGCTGTTGGTGCATGTCCTCTTCAAGGATGCTCAATCTCTCTTGCAAACCTTGTCTAATAATTTTAGCACGTTCCGCTATTTGTGACCCCCTAATCGTGGCCAGTTGAAGCTTTCCCTGTAGTGCGGCTGTTTTGGCCCTTTCCTCGGCAATTTCTACATCCCGCTGCTGAATTACTGCCCTAGCGTGCTCCAGGTCTGTGTTTATAGTTTGCAGTGTGGATTGATAATCTGCTCCTACTTCTAAACGGGCTTGTCTGATCTTTTCCTCATACTCCATTTGTTGTTGGGCCAAGCTTGCTCTAGCACGCTCTAAATCTGCTTTTAAGAGTAGATTGGCGGCATGGTGCTCCTTCATTGCCATCGTGATTTTTATGTCCATTTCGGCTTCATAATCTACTAGCCCTTTTGTGGATCTCTTGGGTTGAACTTTCACAACTGGTTGGTTCTCGAGCCATATAGGGTATCCCGGATGCACTTCCCCCAAATAACGCTCGGTAACCATTGTATCGAATGTCATAACCCGACAGCCATTCCAAATCTCCACAACCAATCCTTCAGGCAAGGGGATTTCTGGTCTTACCTCAAATACAAAATTCGTCATGTCTTCTACTACAGGTATTATCTGGCGCCGACCCAATTATCGTAAAACTCGTAATGGTACGTACGGTTGAACACCCCTAATACCCATCAATAAGAGAAACGGGCGATGCGTAGATGTGTATAAGACTTCTCTCCAAGGGAACCAAGGGAAGTTCCAAGTGATCTTATCTGACGTTAATGAACGAAATTCTCCAATCCATGCCTCCACACCATCCGGTTGCTTATAATCCTTTACCCTAGTTTCATAGCTTGAAATGTAATCACTCCGATCATGAACAAATCTTGCCACGTGACGAGGTCGGAAGAGATGCTCCACTATCCACATTTGCAATAATATGTTACACCCTTCAAAGTAACCCTTTCCCTTTTGGCAAACCGTCAAGGCCCGATAAATATCCGCTAAGATCATTGGCACAATGGTATGATCTTTTTTTGTGGTCAAGACGTCTACTATCCCGGCTAAACGGATGTTGATTTTCTGCCCCCTTCTTGGGAAGACCATTATTCCTAAAAAATGCCACCATGAAGGCAAAACGACTGTGGTCTTTCCAAATTTCAAACTTTCCTTTATTACTGAGCCTCTTTCCAAACCTCTCAAACCCGTCTTTTCTCCCGTACCTCTCATACAAGAATTCTAAAGAAACCCAACCTTTGTCCAGGGATTCCCAACCCTCATCCAAAAATTCTTCCTTGCCCTTTTTCTTCTCACCCTCTTTGCGCTTAGCGATGTTCATTTTTGTGAGGCAACTGTTCACAGAAATAAGTCTTGGGGCTACAAGCTTTTGGCGGTGTAGGTTCTCACCAAGTCCGGTATAGCCAGCAATTTCCTTTAAGGTAAGGGTCAGCTCGAAGTCTGAAAATCGGAACACATTCTTTGTAGGGTCCCAAAAGGATAGCAAAGCATCAATCACATCCCTCCTAGGGTCGATTTTCATAATGTTGGTCAAGAACCCCATATGCTTAAAGATCTTTGTGTGTTCTAGCACATCCATTTCATTCCACCATGTCCAAAGTTTCCAATGGACAACCTGAAGTGGTATACTCCCATCTCGCTTCCTCTTTTGACACTTCCCACGGCCCGGATAAAACATGTTGTACCTATGGATGTAAATACATGGTTAAGACTCATATAGACCTGTTGGATATGAAAGTACTGACCTTTTTAGACTTGGACTCATGAATGCACGTGGACGACAAATAAACTTATAGTAAAATATGTGGTTTTAAAAGCTGAGGCAAGACAAATCACAGTCAATCTCCGTATGTTTTTTTTTTATGACAGCAGTCTACTGTGACCCAGATAGCAAAACTCAACAAATTTTCCCAACATTGGACTTGAAAAACCAAACCTAGAGTGAATTATCTAAATAACCTGTCACCGATTCGTGGGTACGTTTAATTTATGAAAAGGACTCTGCGAAGTGACTTAGTATCTGTATTGTTTTGACAAACTAACCTGACACAAATGGACAAAAGGACTACACAAATGACACAAATGAACCTCTCAAACCTGAGAAGGTGGGGCCGAACTCGAGAAGAGTTGCCTACGTATCTCACGGACGGTGAGAATCAGGCTCGCGTAGTTCGTATAAACTCAAAAAAAATGGGGATGATATTTGACCTCCTCTTTTTTCTTTTTTTCTTTTTTTTTCAAGAAGGGTAGGGCCAAATGGGTTTTTTTTTAATGGCCCAAAAGTCAGTGATATTTATCTCTCTCGAACCCCCTTGGTTATCCTAAAGCCGATCAACAATCAGGCACCTTCCAAGTATATTACAATTAGCACATTGGATGCACATGTTGGTCTGATAAAAAGGTCACCTGTCCTAGTCAGGCCCGACCCCTGTGCCGAGTCCCACTAAGTCAAATGCACGTGATGCAGATAAGCGTAGCCTACTAGGGATATCAGTTCTGCGTTTTCAGTTCTGCTAGGTTTTAAGACCTAATGGCAAAGGTGTCTAGACTGGGTCACCCGAGCGGACAACTCGAGCCGGGGAGGGGCAATACTGTCGGTAGCAGTGCTATTCCGACTTCAATGCTTATCATGTCCCGCCTAACATGTGTGACTAAAATCCTCCACCGGGCGCCAAGACGCTCCGGCTATATCTTGACATAAAGTTAGGATGCATAACTGCATTCCTGTGCCCGTGTGTGAAGTGTTTCAGAGACTCAGAAGGGTACGCGAGAGAAGGCATTTTATAATACAGTTCAACAATATTAAAGCGGTAAATGAGCGGCAATTAGCACATTAGACTCAACAACACATAATAAATCCAAATAATAATAATAATAATAATAATAATAATAATAATAATAATAATAATAATAATAATAAAAGCCAAATATAAGGCAATATCACAAAGCTCGAATTCTGGTTAGTTCCCCAGCAGAGTCGCCAGAGCTGTCACACCCCTTTTTTTTGCGCTCCCGCGCTATAAACGCGCAGGTACGTAGGTTTTTATTATTAAAGGGTTTTTTCATTTGAAGTGACGGTTTTGAAAAGGGATTATTTTATTTACAGAGTCGCTTGGTGTTCCAAGCCACCTTACGAATCCCTAATCAAAAGGAAATGACTCTTTTATTATGGTCCGCGAAAACAGAAGACCGGGTAAGGAATTCTATTGACCGGGGAGTCCCGTGGTTCTAGCACGGTCGCTTCATTGACTTATACTTAGCTTAAATAAATCTTTGAATATATAATGCATTTGAACCTTGATTTGCTCGTACTTTTATTGTTGAACATTTATTGGTCTTAAACCGGATGCGTAACCGCATTCCGAATCTTTTAAGCGTCTCAAAGTAAGATGCATAACTGCGTTCTTATTCGAAACAAAATTAATTATTAAAAGAGTTCGGCCAAGGTACGTAACAGCATCCTTGAGTTATTAGGGTGTCTCGGAATAAGATGCGTAGTTGCATTCTTAGTCGAAACAAACATCTTAAAACGCGCCTAAAGCTCATCTAACGTTGAATGCAATTATTTGTCTCTGAAATTCGAGACTTAATATTATTATTTGGTTATATTTTTAGTCCTTTTTCACTCTTTGACAACGGGTTTTGAATAAATTCGCAACCCATCTCGCTCCCTTACAATTGTTTTTTCCGCTCTTTTATTTTATTCTTGACAACGGGGTTTGAAATAATTTACGCCCCATCTCGCTCATCTCACAATCACGTGATTATAGTACCGGCTGTTTTATGCAATCAATGCCAGAAGTTGCATTTTTCATTTGTACATAAAATCAAATCATGATACCACTGGATTTCCCTTTCAATTAACATTCAAATAAAAATGAACACCTAAACAATGCACATGTAGATATTGACTACTGTACCCGATTAAATTGCATCAAAATAAAGGAATGAACTTTCTCACTTTTAGCCTTAAATTCTTTACTACTCTTTTACTGGATAAGCTGCAAAACCTTTTAATTTTATGCAATGTTAAACAATGAAATACTAGTTCGTCCAATTCTTAAAGCACCGAACCAGATAATGTTAAAATAAATAAATAAATAAATAAATAAATAAATAAATAACACACTCAAACAAATGACACTTAATTTATACAACTCCTGCCAAAACAGCTAATCACTTACGTAACCATTAAAGATAAAACTTCATTCTAACTTCAATTAATTGCACATTTCAGAACACTAAATAACAAAAGAAATGTTTTCTACGCAAAATAATGCATGATCTTAGCACTAATAAATCAACACCCAAAAATGTAGCTGAAGCATGGAAAGACTTTTTTTTTTTTGACCAAATTATACTATTTTTGTTAACATTGAAAAAACAAAGAAAGCTAATTTTAGCAAAACTTGTTGGAATCTAAAGAAACGTGCTAACCTCATATTTTTAATCATGCTAACAACACAACAAAAAAAGTACTGCATTTAAAAAGCCGACATCATTTAAAATATATGAATCTTTCAACAATGAGCCATATTCCACAGTATAAACCGTATATCAGGAAGTTTGACAAACTAATCATTCAAGTAAGATAGAAGAAAAGGGTTAAAGAGTGGACTAAGAAAGCTTCCAACTTTAAACCTCAAAAATCTTTATCCAAACTTATACATCAACATGGTAGTTCGTCAAAAATAAGCTAAAAAATGAGAGAAATAAACACACCTCTAATGGCGAGCTTCTCAAGACCAGAACCTACAACGAACCTCGAAACGGGATCACCAACTTAGTGTTGCGTTTTGTGGGAGAAAGAAAAATGAAGAATGGCCAAAAGAGCGTAAAAATATGAAAATACTATGGTGTTTCCATGGCTAATCTCATTATTTTCTAAAGGGATCAAGAGAAAGAAGGTTGTCTTTGGCTCAACTCTATAAGAATATGTCTTGCGGCTGATGTATATTGTGTAGTATTGGCGGCTGATTGTCCTAGTGTGTGTAGGATGGAAAATGGCGGCTAGGTTTTTTTTTTCCCTCTCTCTAGGTTTCTATAATTAAATATTTATATGGTGTCTAGGCTAGGGTTTTGAGTGTGTTATTCCTTCTTTTCTTTTCCCAAAATGCCCATATGAATAAAAATATCTTGAAAGATGAAAGGAATATTCCCTTCCCAAAAATGGATTATGCTTTTTTGTGTGGATAGGGTGAAACTTTGCCAAGTGGCGGGCCATCATTGGTTCCATTTTTTATTTTTATTTTCCATTAGAAGGACATATAAAATACCAAAATAAATATATTAATTAACTATTTTTAAACCAAAACTAAGAAAAAAAATTAAATAAATAGACTAACGAAAAATCAAAAAGATA
Organism: Lycium barbarum; assembly: GCF_019175385.1. Lineage (NCBI taxonomy): Eukaryota > Viridiplantae > Streptophyta > Magnoliopsida > Solanales > Solanaceae > Lycium > Lycium barbarum. Next base: position 7,133,660 of record NC_083339.1, on the reverse strand, counting down.
GAATTAACTTAGAAAAACTAGATTAAAATAAACCTATTTTTTTGTAATTTTTCTTTCTTTTAAACACAAAACTTATGCCTTGGAAATAGCGAATATTTTTTATCCTTTTTTTCATTTTCACAGACAAACCTACTAAAAAATGAAATAATAGTTAAAATCCAAGAGTAGACTAAAAGAAAAATTAATCAATAAGACAATGAAAGCATCCCGGGAGGGTAAAAAATTACCTGTCTACAAGTGCGAGACACATACATAGAAACTAGTATTACACAAAAATGGACATTTTTTTATTTTGTTCTTTTTATTTATTTGGTTCAATAGTGATGGATTTAATTTTTTTTAATTAAAGAATTTATATGGCCAATCATAATAAGCCATGTGACTTTTTAAAGTTTGAAAAAGACATCAAATTTGGGATGTTAGTGTAAGAGGTACTTTTGAGCCAAAAAAAATAGATTGAGAGTATTTTTAGATCAATAGGTGGGTGGAGGATATTTGTGAGTCATTTTTCATACGTTAGGGATATTTTTGGCCCTTTCCATAACTAAAATAGTAATTTTTGTTGTCGTTTTCCAAAAATACTTAACAACGTTGTTATTTATTAATAAGAAAAATATTTACAACTTTGGGAAATTTCTTAGAGTTAAATAAATATGTAAATTGGTCAAGTAAATAATATTTTTAATTAAAGGTCAATAAATTGTTACATTTGTTGAAATAAAACTGTCAAATTAGATTGGATCATTGTTAGCATTTTTATTTAAAGCAAATTGATTTTGTTAAACATTTTAAACGTCGTAAGCAATTTATAAAAATTGTTCAGTTTATGGTAGCATTAAGAACCAAAAATTAAAGTGTTGGGACGCCCACTTGTCTGGTTGGGTTCTACCACTTTTTGTCAGTTAATGTGGTTATGCACTGAACCCGCTTGTGTGAAATTCTGGATTAACCCCTGATATTCAAATGACATCAATTTAATATTTCAAACTATCAAGGTTCATCTATGAAAACAATTTTTTAAATCTCATCTTCTTAAGGTTCTTGATGAATTTTCTTGAATGGTAAATATTGTTGAAGTATACAATCTAAATCACCCTTGATTAATCGTCATCTCTATTGCGTTACGATCGTGATGCTATAGGTTGTCTGGGGTTCGACATGAAAAATTACGCTTAGCCTAAATCATCGTCGCTATTGAGAAATTGAATAAGATCTTTCTATCTTTAATTAGAGGTCTCAAGTTCTACTCTTGGATATGAGAAAAATTGATAAGAAGTGTTTTCCCCTTAAACTGAGACTTACGACACGTAATTTGATTAAATTAATTGAAGCTCCAAAATAAATACCATAGACTGAGTGAAAACAAAAAAAAAAAAAAAAAAAAAAAGGAAACGCTTATTCTATTCTTTCCTTGAAATTCTTAGTGTAATTCCGTTCTTTTCTAAATATGTCGCACATGCATGCCCTCGTGGGCTTTTTCAGATTGCTCTAAACTGTGGCCTATGCCATATTTTATTTTATTTCAGAACCCCGATGGCAATTATAGGAAAATAATAAAATATAAATACATTAATTACCTTGTCAGCCTTATATATTATTTATCAAAAAAATGTGCATTAAATATGTGGCTATATAGTTATTATTGGCAAAGTTAATACTTTAAAGTTAAAAGAGTTAGTTGTCTGAATGGTCACTCAACTAATAGTAATTGATCATCAAAGCCATCTATTTTTTGTTTTTCAAAAGTCATCTAACTTTGTCTAGTTAGTTTTCATGGTCATTTTAGCCGAAAATACATTTTTTTATATTTATTTAAAGACGTGTCAACTGTAAATTTTAAAAAATATATAAAAAATTAAAATCAGTATTTGAATTTATTTAGGACCCAACACACCTTAATCCCGACTCAATCCCTAATCCGATCTGCCAAAGCAGTTTGGGTGCCGATTTAGATTTTATGCAAGTCATGTAAATGGTACCGTTCAAATTAATAATCTTTGAATCTAAAGTATAAATTTTCAAATGTATTCAATAATTTTCATATGACACTTCAATGGACTGCAAGGAAGTATTTTACTAATTTTAGAGCTGATTCAATTTGGAAGAGCTGGATGTGGTCGGGTTAGGTATTGGTTTCTTACTAAACCCGAGTATTGATTTTAACTTTTTAAATATTTTTTGTAACACTTACAGCTATCACGTCATTAAATAGTTACTGAAAATTATATGTCCAACTAAAATGACTATGAAAGCTAATTAGACAAAGTTAAATGACTTTTAAAACACAAATGAAAACTAAGTGACTTTAATAATAGATTACTATAAATTGAGTGATTATTCAGACAACCAACAAAAAGAGAGTCACTCCTTTGCTTCAGAGAAGAGCCAACTGAAAAGACTTTATTCTGAGTGTGATTCCCTGCTCTTTTCCAAAAATGTGTCACACACAAATGCCCTCATGGGCTTTTTCAAGTGACTCTAAAATGCGGCTATGCCACATTTTATTGGGAAAACAACATCAAATACTCCTAAAATATAAAATAATTATTTGCCTCATGCTCCTCCTAAACTAATTCCCTTCTTACCCAACCGGCCGAAACTATTTACCCGACGTACCTCCTTGGCCAAACTCTTTCCTCCATGATATCATCGCAGTATATTTATATATCATGATGGTATTATTGAGGACTAAGAGAAGGACTGAAGTAGTCCTCCAAGATACCATCTCAGTATATATATTTATATACCATGATGGTACCGTGGAGGACTAAGAAAAGTCCTGAAGCAGTCTTCCATTATACCATCTTAGTATATTTATATACCATGTTGGTATCATAAATTTGGGGGGCAACTCGGGTAAATAGTTTTTGTTTTTTCTAGGGGTAAGAAGTAAGGGGAATATGGGCGAGTAATTATTTTGGTTTGAGGGGGCACACACGTTCTTTTCCCTATTTTATTTCTATTAAAGAAACACATGGCAATATATTAAGTATAGGAAAATAATAAAAAAAATATAACTACCTTGTTAACCATTCAATAACGAACTCCCTTTGTCTCAATTTATGTGACACACTTTTCTTTTTTAGGTTGTCTCAAACAGAATACCACATTTCTATATTTAAAAATAATTTAACTTTATAAGATAATTTGCAAGATAATAACACATAGCAAGATAATTTGCAGCTACACAAATATGTAAAGCTTGCAATAAACTTATATGGCAATGTCAGTATTATTGTACTTACTTGAGTTGATCTCAATTCATTTCTTAAAATACTTAATTGACCTCAAAGATATCCTTGGATATGAGAATTTGTTCCCTGATTGTTTTCCTTATATAGTAGGAGTAATGGATTTGGATTTCCAAAGAGTTAATACGTTGATGCACTACAACAAATTTCACTATATGTGACGAATTATTTTGTCACTTAAAAGTCATATTTCGTCACAAAAAGTTTTTTGTAACGAAAAAAAATTCGTCAATCTTTCGTCCCTAAACCATGGGTCACTAAAAGTATACAGAGACAACTTAGTGATTCGTCGCTAAATAACGTTATATTGACTACAAAATAAAATTTCGTCCCTAAATAAGTAGTATTTATGACGAACTTATTTGTCATAAATAGCGTAAAGTTTTTGTAGCTAAAATTATTATTACGTCGCTAAAAAGACGTTTATTACCGACAAATCTAATTTGTCACTAATTATAATTTTAATTAGTGACGACGTTGATTGTCTTTAAAGCTATACATAATTTGTAGTTAAAAGGTATGTGCTTTGGGTACGAAAGAAAATTTTCGTCTCTAAATATATAAATTAGTGACAAATTTGTTTGTCGAGGAAAGTAAACAATTTCGTCGTTGAAAATTATTTGTGCATCGAAAATGGTGCTATTACTGACAAGACTAATTCGTCACTATATGTTATATTAATTAATGATAATGTCAATGTCATCAAATTTTAAGTTAATTTGTAGTTAAAATATAATTATGTTATTAATATAAAGGCCATTTAGGGATAAATTTTTTTTTCACTTAATGTAATCAAGTTGAGACGAATTTAGCAATACAATTTACTTTCTATAGTTAAATATTTTTTTTTATCAGTAATTACATGTACATTTCAACATTTAAAATTAGCTTATGTAAATAAAAGAATACAAAAATAAAAGAGACGTGTAATATCAAAAATACAGAAAAAAATCATATACTAATTACATCTATATTATAGTGAGGTAGCATCTGATTACAAATTCATTGAGTAAATAAAATAAAATCACTCAAACATCAAAAGTCTAATTGAGATACATGAACAATGATAAATTAAAAAAAGTATGTTCCTTCCTCATGTGCCAATATAGCGTCCTTTATCTAAAAACTTCACTCTTTTTGCACCTTCATGTACCTGTGTGAAAAGAAAGAATATATAATTTTAGTATAATTTTTTATATCAAAATATATCTTCAACTGTAATAATAAAACTAACATTAATTAGTGAAGCAAGTAATAGAAAGAGAAAGAAATGATAACTTCTCTACTAAATCGTTAACTATTCGATTATCAAAAATCAATAAAAACTTACCTCCTTATTAAAAAGATGGCAAGAATTCCTCCATTAAGATGAACTCTTTGTAGGAGTCGAATAATTACCATAAAATAATTGCTCCTTGTGCTAAAAAACACATATTCAACTCCTCATAGAACATTGGCAAATGTTGTTAGGAACTTTTATTAGGGAGAGATACTGACGAGTTATAATCAAACAAGAGAGAGGCAGAGTTAATGAACTGTAAGGTGGATAACAATCAATTGGGAAAGGAAGAAAATATATACGAGGAATTCTCTTCTGATTTGGAGTATAAGTATTTGCATTCGAGTGGGATACTTAAACTTTATATGAGTAGGTAAGCTGATCGTGGTTTACAGGGAGGCAAAATAGGGAATGGTTGGGAGAGGGAATTTTGCACGAAAATATTGGAGGGAAATAAAATAATTGAAAATCAAGTTTTGTTATTTTACCCTCCCTCGAATATTTTAGTGTAAAATTTCCATACTTATGACTTGTTTTTACTTCATGACTTACCATTAAATATTAAAATTATATTTCTATCTTTGATTTTTGTATTATGGATGATTTCAACACTTTTTACTTCACAATTTTTATTTGGACAAAATGTGACACACTTTAAAAATAATTGTATATATGATCGATATTATGTATGTATATGAGCAGGCTTAGTATTAGGATAATTGTACATAGAGTGTCAATGGTTTTTAGACAATCGTTTTAACCGACCGAACCGTACCGAACCGATTTTTAGGTTTCTTTTAATAAAATCGATGGCTTTTATATAAATTTATAACCGTATCAAAGAATTAGGAAGGTTTTTAATTTTATTAAAATAAATCGAAAAAATACCGACCGTGCCAAATAAATTTATGTGTAAAATATATTTTATATATTAAGTTTAAGAATAATAATATATTAGAATTTTCACCTTGGCCCTGGATGATGAAAACAATTATGAGCCGATAACATAATTAACACTCAAAGTCCCAAGTTTGAAACTTAGTCCCAAGTTTGAAACTTATTATACTACTCCTATTGAAATTAAATTAGTTATAGCATCTCAAGTAGTAACTTGTAAGCTACAACGTATTCCGACGATCTTGGGTAGCAACCTACAAGATATTAGGTATCTTTCATCTCGTGTGATTTAACTTTCCCTTAATGAATACTTAATCTTATAGTAGACTCAGTTCTTGGGTCTCATCTTGATTGATTTCTTCCCGCTCACGCCATCTAAATTGTATTTTTGTCTTTGCTTAACATTGTTTTATAGTACTGTAAAATAGTGGGATAAATCTCTATTCTTATCGTCTTTTATGTTTTCTTAATTTATCACCTTTTTAAATAGTAAAACTGTCTAGAGAGTTTTGTCAAAATCCTACAAAATTATGCATGGTATTGTGTCCTAAATTCTGCTAGTGATTCTTACGTGATATTTTTTTCCAAAACAAGGTACGGAAAATAACCTAACCGTACCGATACTGAAGAGAAACCGGGATGACGGGACTGTTTGAAAAACTCTAATTTTGGTTATATGAAATGAAATTATTGAAAATTCAGTATGGTATAAATTTTAAAAAATAACCGCCTGAACCTTACCATTGACACCCCAAATTGTAAATATTAATTGTAAGGTCCCACAAATTTTTATATTTAAACTAGATTAATTACAAGTTTAATGATGTAAGTAAAGTAATATCCGTTGTGTGCAACCCACACACGACAAAATATAATTGGAATATGATACCATGAATATGGGGAAAGTTTAAGGCATTGAGTATGGTCGCGACTAGGGATGTTCACAGTTTGGTTAGAAACCGATCCAAGCCAAAGATCGAACCAAATCGATTAAATAAGATGATATTTGTTTGGGCTTGGGTCTAGTTTGGTTTAAAATTTTAAAAAATGGATGAGTTTTGTTTGGTTTGGTTTTTAGTAAAAATAAAAGTAATATCCGTTGTGTGCAACCCACACACGACAAAATATAATTGGAATATGATACCATGAATATGGGGAAAGTTTAAGGCATTGAGTGTGGTCGCGACTAGGGATGTTCACAGTTTGGTCAGAAACCGATCCAAGCCGAAGATCGAACCAAAACGATTAAATAAGATGATATTTGTTTGGGTTTGGGTCTAGTTTGGTTTAAAATTTTAAAAAATGGATAAGTTTTGTTTGGTTTAGTTTTTAATAAAAATAAACCGAACAAAAGTTCGAACCAAACCGTCAAATTATATACACAATTTTATAATTGTATATATCAATATATTAATTTTATAAGTAATTTTAATTACTTGGTATACTTTTCATCAAAATATAATTCATCTCTAATGGGTTAATGAACTTACACCTTAAAGCTCATTTCTTAAAAGAAGGCCATGAGTCCAATTAATTCAATTATTTAAAGAAATAACTATAAGATTTGCTTATATTTTTATTTTGTATTTCTTCTAAACTTTATTCGCTTGATTAAAACTTATACATTTTAAAACATTTTCTCCGTATTCCAAATAAATTATAGCTATCACAATAAAAGAGTAATAACGGGTTATAAGTTGTAAATAATGAAAAATTCTTTCCTAAATTGTAGGTGGGGAAATGAGAAAGAAAACATTAGGTTTCTTAAAAATCGAAAAATCGAACCAAACAGAAAACAAACTGACAACAACCAAACTGATTGATATATATTATATTTGATTTGGTTTGATTTTAATAATTACAAAATGGAATAAATTGATTTGGTTTTAATTTTAGCCAAGAACCGACCCAAACTGTACTATGAATACCCCTAGTTGCAGACATTAATAGTGAAGAATCTCAAATTTATAAAAATAAAAAATGATTGAGATAAATTGTTTGTTGCAATAATTCTTACCAAATACGGTGCTAAAATTATGGCTAAATTCTTTGTAAAAATAATACTAAAAAATTATGTGATAGAGCTACGGCAAAAAGTTATTGTAAAAGCTTTCATAAAATAATTATATTAACTATTGCAATGAATTAGTGATTGATTTTCCGTTACTAATATTACCAGTCACTAAAGATGTGCAGTGCGCTATCACTACAAAAATTGTATTTAAATATTACAAATTCTTACTGATTTCTTATGAAGTAGAAATTAAAAAAAAATATAAAACGTCTATGACATACAACATTATTCAAAATATTTTACTGTATCTAATATTAATTATGCATGTATATTGTATTTCTATTGAATATTACAAAATTAATGAAGATAAAATAACGAGAGACATATGCCGCATCTTTAAAAATACATATTGTTTTTAAAAAAAAAATGTAATTATATTGTTATCTATGAATCTTTGTGCTCTTTGTATGTTAGATGGTGTATCATTTTTAAAGCTTCTTCTTTCATCTAAACTACTAAAATATTTAAAATCAAAGAAAATTATGCTTGTGCGGTATTGACCGATCAAACTCTCATTTTTATTTTATTTAGATCAAGATGTCCTATCATTGATGATCTTTTGACCTATAAGTACAAAAAAAAAAAATCGTAGCCAATAATTTCACTATTCAGCGACGAAATTTAAGTCTTAGCCATTTAAAAATTGTATTTTTTGTGACAAATTTCGTTGTGACTATATTGCAGGTTAAATAAAGACAATAATACAATTGTCACTAATTGTATGAACTATTTGTGACAAAAGGTAAGGTCACAATTAAATATAAAATTTTGTGGCTAAAGTTTACAATGATTAGCTACGAATTCTAATTTGTCACTATTTTATCAACATATTTTTTGTGACGAAAGTTTTTCGTGTCCACAATGTAACTAGTTTTAGGACAAAAAATGGTTCGTCACAAATTGGGTACATCATTAGTGACAAAATAATGTGTCACTAATAATTTCAAATTCGTAGCTAATAGTACTTAATAAATGGCGCCAACTCATTTTTTGGTGGGTAACTTTAGTGCACAAAAATTTGCTACGAAATATTATGTTTCGTCACTAAAAGTATGTGCCTCATGTATTTAAACACGAAATATAATTTTCGTCACGAAAAATGAACAATTGGTGACGAATTTCATAACGTAGCTAATAATTTCGTAGCTATATATCACATTTGTTGTAGTGATGGTTCTACGGACCGTTATAGTGATGCTGAGTTAGCTCGAATGATGCTCCTCATTTGCAATTTTAAATGATATGGTATTACTCGAGAGCCAAGTTCCACTTCGGATTCTCCATAGTTTGGCCACCTCGAGATTTGGTGAAACGCGCTGGAAGGCAATGCTTGACGAGTTCTGCAGGAAAACGTTTTTCTTCCTGAATGGAGAGGACATTATTGAAATAGGGAGTAATGATGAGCATTGTCTTCATCTTCTTGAACTTTTTAGGGAAGTATATGTCTCTGGTTTCAAATATGTATGGCCTCGTGCATTATCAACAGACCAATTCCCGTCAACCTGCTTCCAAAAGTATTTCAGGTATGTATTCATTTTTTGGCAGAACCTCTGTCCCAATATATTGAAGGGGAGCCTTGGCGTAACTGGTAAAGTTGCTGTCATGTGACTAGGAGGTTGCGGATTCGAGCCGTGGAAACCGTCTCTCGCAGAAATGCTGGGTAAGGTTGCGTACGATATACCCTTGTGGTCCGGCCGTTCCCTGAACCCCGCACATAGCGAGAGCTTAGTGCAACGGGTTGCCCTTTACCCTCTGTCCCAATATAATTTGAATTTCAAGAGGCAAATTTCTTAATCTTGATTATGAATTCGACATAAAATCTATAAATATTTTGAAATATATACGTCAAAAGTACTATATAAGTCACAATATTTAACAATTTAATGGCATATGAAACAGTTGTGGTCAAAGGAAAACTCGCTTGACTCTCGAATCTAAATGCCGCCACATAAATTGTTACGCGGTTGTATTTATTAGAGGATAATTTCAGAGATCTTTTTTGAGGTTTGATTTTATTATAACTAATCTTTCTTGTGGTTTACGATATTAGTCTTAACTAAATCCAAATGTCCGTGATTAAATCGCGCTTTCAATATTGTTGTGATATGGAGGAAACAGACCTACGTGATTATTTTTGAAAAATAAATCAAGGGACATAAGCTAAATATTGTAAACCACAAGGGAAGTTGTGTTACTAAATCAAACTTGAGGAGAGATTTCTAAAATTATCTTTACATATTACAATATATTTGTCTCGTTTTAACAAATCACAATATTAGATCCTTAATATTCTTTAACATGACGTATTTCCATCTTTTTATTGTCACGTACATCTTTCAGATGCGCCAGACGTTCCAAAAAATAAAGAAGAATAGTTGGCATCAACTCGTTTCTGTCCGTTAGAGACCTCAAATCAAAAGGCATTTTGTGTAAGCAAAGCAGCCTACGAATTCTCACAGGAATCAAACTCAAATCTTACTACTTGTTCGCGCAGCTCGAGCTTCCACTTTTACATATCGACACCATGTCAATGTATGCGAACATGACAGCTTATGAGATGAGCATAGCTTATGCGACCAAGTCGGAAAAGGTGACTAACATTAAGATAACAAATTAAGTCAAATTTGTGAAATCGCTCGTAATAAGCACTGAGGATGTCAAAGAATTACGATAGCAAGAAATACTTTTCAATGGTTTTGGAACAGATAAGGAAGTCGTCAAAGTGTTGCAAGACATTCCCGCTGGTGCTATGCTTTCCTTTGGTAGCTTTTTGGATGTTGCATTGGAAATTCAACAACATACTAGCAGCAAAAAAAGAATATTTTTGGCAGAGTTGTTTTGGACTCATTTTAGTAGTCCATGGTCATTTGTTACTTTGCTTGTAGCAATTGTACTACTTGGCTTAACTCTTGCCCAAACCTATTTTATTATCTATCCTAGGAAGTAATGTATTTAATTATGTAGCCACTATTCTAAATGTACTTTGGTATTTGGAATTAATAAGCTCCATAGTTTTGCTTTTTTTCGTTGTTTGTATTATTTGTTTTAAATGGCTCTTGTAGCTCGTGCTTTTGTTCAACAAATATGTTGATCAATAAAGTTGCATAGTATTTATCAATTTGAATCTTATTTTGGTCATATAAAACAACCACATATGGGGGAAATGAAAGAAAAAATTGTTGGGAATAAACCCGCCACAAAAATAATATTCATGGTATTTACAGCGGAATAAAAATGTAGCACCATGATAGGGTCAATCAACAAGAATAAAAAAGAGCGATAATGACACTAAGACTTTTACGTGGAAACCCAAAAGGGAAAAAATCACGGGCCGAGAGGAGCAACTGATATCACTATAGCAAGTATTTTACACTTTGTAGGTTTGAGTAAAATATTCCAAAGACCACTACACACTCAAAAGAAATAACCTTTTTAAAAGATTTTCCCACCTCTCACATTCTCTATTTTCCTCACGGACTATCTCTCTATCCGTGAGAAACCAGTTCATGATTTGGATTTTAGAGTTTTGGGAATCTACATTGGTTGGTACTTATTTGTCCATGTTAGTTATAGTATATATCAAGCAAGTTATTGTCAAGAACTTGCCTTTTGTACAGAATCAATTTAAGTAAATTTTAAATATTTACTTATTTAATTCAAGTATCTATTTAATTTTGATTAACTGATACAAATTTGGTTCTTATGATTTGATAAACAATCAAACGTATTTGCATATTCCTACTATTTTATGTTTTCCAATCCTAAACCCTAGTTCATGAAATTCGACCAAGAAAAAATATTTCTATATTTAAACGATGATTTTCAACTCAATCTACATTCAACATGTCATGAAGGTGATGTTCAGAGATAGTAGAAATGATCAACCAAAACATCATATTAAAACCAAGTTGCCATCTGCAGTTATCTGTATTTCCCAGTGTGCCAAATTGGAATAAACAAGTGTCAATACCAAAAAGCAAAATAAATCCACTAAATTATAAGTTATGAAAATTGAGGAGCTCTGACTGAATTTCATCAAAGGCTGACTGGACATAGGAACTAGGGGTGTACATGAACCGGGTTGGTTCGGATTTTTTAAACACCAAAACAAACCAATAAAATTCGGGTTTTTCAACCATGGATTTTCTCGAGTTATTCGGTTTTTTCGGGTTTTTTTTCTAAATAGTCTTGATACAAAATATATATAGCCTTTACTTCAAATATATCTTTAGTCCTAGTAAGATACAACTATATAATTAAGGTGTTTCTTAATAAAATAACACAAAATGTGAGAAGAGTGATGACATTGTATTAAAATATTCAACAAAAGCTAATAAAATCGGCTAAAATAAATATTGCTAATTAACAAGCCATAAAGAAAATGACCATAATCTAAAAATACTAAGTCATGCTAAAATAAGTACGGCTAATAAGTATTAATTACATGACAAAGAAAAAAATCTTAAGTTATTTTGCACTCTCTAAATAAAATATGCAAAACTAAAGAATAGATATCCAACATTATTGTCATTTCTAGTGGTAAATTGAATTTCTTTTGTTAGCATTAGTGATGACTTGGTTTTGGTTTAGACTTTATTTGAGTTACTAACATCCATAAGATATAAAACTTATTGACATTCAAAATTCTAAATTCAAGCTTGAATAATATGATAATAGGTAAAAAACTACGAAAAAATTTAAGAAATATTTATAAATTACATTACAAATAAATATTTTTATGTATAAAATATTTTAAAAATTGAATACATGTAATGTTGGGTCGGTTTGGTTCGGTTCGACTTTTTTAGTTAAAACCAAACCAAACCAATTATGGTCGGGTTTTTTTTCAACACCAAACCAAGTCAAACCAAATCACTAGTTGAGTTTTTTCTCGATTTGACTCGGTTTATCGATTTTGTGCGATTTGTCGATTTACTTTGTACACCCCTAACAGGAATGATCACAAGTCAAACAGCTTAAATTAATGACACGACCCTAAATATCATAAAACTGTGTGCATGCATATATATTCCCAGTTAATCTTTCAAAGTGAAGCACATAATTCCCAACATTGGCTGGTTAAAGAATTGTACGAAGTACACCTGGTAGCATCTATGATTTAACTAAAAAGAATTTACACCAATATGTATACACACATGTAAAGCAGAACAAGACTTTTGACATTCTTGTGGAATGAAGCACAAAGGTCATTTTTTTATAAGAGGATAAGAAAAAGAAAGTACTGGACATTCATGCAGTGGCTTGAACCAAGACAACTAGATGAATGTCATGATGACAAAAGACGGTGTATCTGCTCTAGGGAGCCTAGACAGGAGCTAAGACCTTCAAAAAGACGACATGACAATTTCTTGTATAAGATGAGCATACACACCTCAGATGCAACTAGACAATGATCTGTACCTATCACTAGATACCCTAGCTCTCCCATTTCGTTCGCTACTACGCAGTCCTAGAGTAGACAATGGCCGTGAATGTCTTGAGGAGTGACCTTCAGCAAACAACTGTGATGCGTCATCTGAAGTACGAACATGCCCATGGCGCAAATAGCTTGAAGAAGCCCTAAAAGCAGGGGAAGATCTTTGATTGTAGCTACTTCGGACTCCCCTCGAAGATTGCAAGTTGCCAGGCAAATGTTGAGGAAGGGAACTTCTGTTGGAGTTGAAATCATTGTGGTAATTCCCCATCTCCGGAGAGGTAGAGATATTGCCGGTAACCATATCATAGTGGTTCATATCATAACAATAGAAGCTTGAATCTGCAGTTTGCAAAACATTACTATTAAATTCAAAACATAACAAAGGATAACAAAATAATTTAAGAAACTAACCAGGAGGGAAATTCCTCCCATGAACAGCAGCAGGCGGCATGACTGCATGGTTCCATTGCCTTGCTGAAGAATTTGACCTTGGAGCTAGATGCGCTAGAGCTTTTCCATCTTTTTATTGTAACGTGCATCTTTCAGATGCGCCGGAATTTGCAAAAAAAACAAAGAAATGAAGTTGATGGTATCAACGTCAGTTAGAGACCTCAAATCAAAAGGCATTTTGTGTAAGCCAAGTAGCCTACACACTCTCACAGGAATCAAATTCAAATCTTACAACTTGTTTGCGCAGCTCGAGCTTCCACCTTTACGTATCGACACCATCTACATGGTAAAGTATGCAAACATGATAGCTTATGAGATGAGCATTGACAAGTCGGCAAGGACAATTGCCTATCAGATAACAAATTACGTCAACTTTATGAAATCACTCGTAATAAGCGCTGAGGAGGTCAAAGAATTACGCGAGCAAGGAATACTCTTCAATGGTTTAGGAACAGATAAGGAAGTCGTCAAAGTGTTGCAAGAGATTCCCGCTGGTCCTTTAGTATCCTATGGTAGCTTTTTGCATGTCAAACGGGAAATGCAACAACATACTAGCAGCAAAAAAAGAATATTTTTGGCAGAGTTGTTTTGGACTCATTTTAGTAGTCCATGGTCATTTATGACTTTGCTTGTAGCAATTGTACTACTTGGCTTAACTCTCGCCCAAACCTATTTTACTATCTATCCTAGGAAGTAACGTATTTATGTAGCCACTATTCTATATGTACTTTGGTATTTGGAATTAATAAGCTCCATAGTTTTGCTTTTTTTCGTTATTTGTATTATTTGTTTTAAATGGCTCTTGTAGTTCGTGCTTTTGTTCAACAAATATGGTGATCAATAAAGTTTCATAATATTTATCAATTTGAATCTTATATTGGTCATATGAATCACCCAAATATGGGGGAAATGAAAGACAAAATTGTTGCGAATAAACCCGTCACAGAAATAATATTCACGGTATTTACAGCGGAATAATAATGTCGTATCGTGATACGGTTAATCAACAAGAATAAAAAAGAGCGATAATGACACCAGGATTTTTACATCGAAACCCAAAAGGGAAAAAATCACGGGCCGAGAGAAGCAACTGATATTACTATAGCAAGAATTTTACTGTAACACCTCGTGCATTCGGGTTAAGATTTGTATTATAAGATGGGGGTATAATGAACCCAATTTTAGTAGTGTATAAATGGTGTTTGAAACCCAATCAAGACTTGAGAAGAGTCTTTGGGCAAAACAAAGTTGAAAACCACTCTACGGGGCATGTTTGCAAGTGAGTTTATAGATGGTCTTACTTCCAACGACCATAACCCCATTATTAATTTGGAATTTGGGAAAACTTTCTTGATGAAAGTTGTATCCCTTTGAAATAGCTTTCCAACGGTATATTATGGGCCTCAAACGGACATCTGTGCAAAGAGTTATGCCCATTATACGACAGACTGTCCGAGCAGAAGAATTTTGACGGACCATTTGACGGTCCGTAAAACATTTTGACGGTCCGTAAAATATTTATACGGTCCGTCAAATGGTCACAGAGAATGATATTTCGTTGGTCAGTTTTACGGTTCAATTTTACGGTCCGTAAAACAATTATACGGTCCGTAAAATTGACTCAGACCACCGTAAAATGAGCACAGAATGTCCAAATCACTGGAATGGTTTTACGGTGAGTTATACGGTCCGTAAAACCATTATACGGGACGTAAAACACACCGTAAAATGAGCACAGAATGTCCAAATCACTGGAATGGTTTTACGGTGAGTTATACGGTCCGTAAAACCATTATACGGAACGTAAAAATGGGCGTAGAATTGCCCGATGGGTCAGATTTTAAGATGTTAATAAGAGACCCAAACCCATTTTTTTCATTCCCATTTCTCCTACACGACTCAAGGGTTCTGTAGAGCCATCCAAACACTTCATATGCAAGAATCCAAGTGAAACTAAAGATCCACTTCATCAATCCACAAAACTAAGTGTGAGAAACACATCAAATCCATTCAAGTCAAGAAATTCCATGGAAGGTGGAACTAGGGTTTTGTTCAAGTGAAGTATTTCAACTCAAGGATTATTCCTACAATAACCAAGGTAAGTTTTATGATGTTTCATGATGATTAAAGTGTTGATAAGTTCTTGGGAGAATAGTAAATGGGTTTGATAAAGAGAATTATATGAACTATGCTAGGGTTTTTGGATTGTTGACTTGGGATTGTTGTATTCATATGGGTGATGAAGAATGATGTCAATTACATCTAATTGAGATTGTAGAATCAGCTAGAAGTAATAGAATGGGGATTGGGGGAAGAAAACACCATTAATGAAGGTTGTGGAGCTTCATGCCCACCAAGTGTTTGATAAAATGCTTAGATGAACAAAACATGGATATTGTTGCTAATATAGAGTCCCTATGACCTGTATTGCTATAGATTGAAGTAGAAGGGATTGAAGGACATTGTGATACGCTCAAAAGCAGGAAGTTAAGGTATGTATAACTTCCATCCACATGTGGGAATCTCTATGTTCTTCCCCATGATCCGTTTCGTAAAATCCATGAAGTTCAAATCCTAGGGCATTAAACCCAACATATTGGTAGCCCGTAATTATGTATTTATGTGCATGAATTTTGTATCTATATTCGTTATTGCATTCCTAATCTTCCATTACGGTTATTAGGAAATCCTAGCTTAATCCATGAATCATGAATTCTTCCTCATGTGTTCTCATTATGTTTATATGAAACTTTATGATTTCATCCAGCAAGTTACAAGCATGTTTTCAAGACAAGTATATATATATGATTTCGAACTATTGTTATTACTCATGAACGAAAAACATGTTTTGCAAGACTATGACAAGTTATCTTATGAAACTATACAAGCAAGTTATGATTCATGAAAACCATGTACAAGCAAGTTATGATTCATGAAAACCATGTACAAGCAAGTTATGATTCATGAAAACCATGTACAAGCAAGTTATGATTCATGAACACTATGTACAAGCAAGTTATGATTCATGATATACCATGGGCAGCAAGTGCCACTATTTTTCATGTTCATATTTTGGGAGTTGCATTAATTACCGAGGAGGGCTTCAGATAGCCTGAAACTACGTAGCCACCGTAGGATGAGGATCGCTCCACCCATGTTCCGGACGATCTCTCATAATGATTGGATCCTTTCATATTTTATCAAATCTCATGTTCCCTGGCAAGGACTGAGTGTTCTGCTGGCGGGACGCAAGCACCAGACCATGGATCGGTTATAAGTTATTGCTCTCCCTACTTATCATGTTTTTACTTATCTTATATATATACATATGCACTCATGCCCATGTTCATGTCCAGGTTTTCAGTTTCAGTTCTTATCATGTTATTCCATGTCCCATGTTGTTTCTTTCGGTTGCTTTACATACCAGTACATTCAATGTGCTGACGTCCCCTTTTATTGCCCGGGGGCCTGCATTTCACGATGCAGGTACTGATATACAGGACGACACATCTGCCCAGTAAGACAACATTCGTATCAGCTTATTGGTGAGCCCCATCTCATTCGGGGTTTAGTCAACGTTTATTTTATGATTAATTATGCATCTAAAGGTATGCTGGGGGCCTTGTCCTAGTAAGTATGTTTTCCAGTCAGACTCATGATAGAGGTTTCATAGACTAGACAAGTCAGTTATGTCGTGTCAGACATTTGGAGTCGTATAGCCATTTTGGCTCACTCATGTTTAAACAAGTATTTTATTAAGTATTATGACTTAACATGTTTTATAAAGGCTCATAATGCATTCACGTTATATTCCGCATATGTTATGTATCATGATGATTCAGCAAGCTATGTGGTTCGCTCGGTCACATGCAGTCGGGCACCGAGTGCCGTGTTACGTCCAGGCCATGGTTCGGGGCGTGACAAAACTTGGTATCAGAGCCTAGGTTCAAGAGTCTTAGGGAGTCTATGAAACCGTGTCCAGTGGGGTCACTTTTATATGTGTGTGCGCGCCACACATATAAACAGTTGACCACCAAGACATTCAGGATTGTCTCATTTCTATCTGCTCTAGATCGTGCCATGAAGCTTAGAGCAATAAGAAACTTCTCTTCCTCTCGAATTACGTACGTTTCGAATGCGCAGGAGATGAACAGAAAATTCAAGGTCCAAGTAAGGATGTTTACCCATAGGGGGTACAATTGTGCAGTACTTACTGGTAACAAATGAGACTTCAAGTGCTATTGAAAGTGGAATATAATGTAAGTTGCCCGAGAAGGGGTATAGTGGAATGAATGGTATGTTGAATGATAATGATGTTCTTGAGAAAGGAGAATGGAATACAACAGGAAAAAGGTAAATCATGGAGGATCTCAAGGGAGTGGTGGTAGACAGCTTTCTACCGGAGGTCATCAGGACCCACTCCATTTGCAGTTAAAGATTGAAAGGAAAAATAAACAGGAAAGTGTAACAGGTACAGTTTGAGTTGGACATATGAGTTAAGTTTATCATTTTTATACTGTTGTCGAAATTGGGAGCCCTGTGTGGCTACGATATGATATGATATATGTATATATGTTGGCCTTGTGAGGCATTGTTGGTATTTCTTGCGTGTAGGTTTTGGGATAGTAAGAAATATAGAGGAAACTCTGCCAAAATTTTCCTAGAAATAGAAGGAGAATGAGATATAAGTTTGTAATATGTCTGGAAAAGCCATGTCAACAGTAATAATAATATTTGACTAAGTTACGAGTACGGCTGACTTTGAGAAATATGATTTGAATTCCTATTCAGATGAACACCTTAAGTGGGTGACAGTTCGGATACATCCGAATGTGTGTTAGAAACCAAGGGATTAAGTTAAGTTCAGAGTAGAGTGATTAGTGGAAGAAGAAATCAGCTAAGCCGTAAAAGAGCAAACTACAGAAGAATAGCCTTTAAGAGTTGTCAAAAAGGGGTTGTCCTAATATTTACAGTGTGAGCAGAGTTAAGTCGTTAAGATGGAGTATGCCAGTTATGAATACAGTAGCAACCCATTCATGTAAGTAAATCTAGTTTTTCCCCATGAGAAATTGCTCAGATGTGAGTCAAAAAAAAATCGTCAGTGTTGTAGAGTACAAAGAAATTGCAGAAGATAAGGAATGTTAATTGCAATCCCATCAAAAGGAGAAGAATTTATAAGTATAAGATGTTAGCCTTGGTCTAAGGGGGAGATGCATAAATCGCTAGTAAGTCCAATGAGATAAATGAAGACCTGAATGGTTAGTATGAGATATGAAGAACCTCAGTTCAGTTAAGTTGGCATAATGAGATAGTCTCCATAAGGAATATGCCTCATCTTAGAGGAAACCCGAAGTGAGTAGAATGATCGTCGAACGAATCGTGTAAAGTTCAATTACTATCGATTAGGCGATCACAGAAAAGCTATAAGATCATGCCGAGTTATGTGTCATAAGGGTAGTGCCATTGCACAAGACTCTAATCTTTAAGGTGCTCGTAAAAGACTTAGCGCACAACCGTACTATGAGTATTTTAGGAAGTATCTCAAAAAAAAAAAAAAACAAGTATGGGAAGTACAACTCATGATTTAGGCAGACAAGAGAACTAAGGTGAAAGAATTTCACTACTTCTCCAAGCTAGGAATTCGACTTTCAGACTCCGAAGTGGGTGGAGTTATTGCCCAGAACATGGCATTCCTGCTTGGTCATTGAAGTTAGAGAGAAGCAGTTTGGTGATTCCTACTTGCTGCAGATGAAAGAGGGGTTTCACGAATAGAAAGCCTTAGCTTTTGAATAGCAGGGAGATAATGGTACCTTGAGATATCGAGGCAGATTATGCGTTCCAGATGTTGACGGGCTCAGAGAACGAATCATGTTAGAAGCTCACAACTCTAGGTATTCCATTTACCCAGGTTCCACTAAGGTGTATCATGA
Source organism: Lycium barbarum (assembly GCF_019175385.1). Classification (NCBI taxonomy): domain Eukaryota; kingdom Viridiplantae; phylum Streptophyta; class Magnoliopsida; order Solanales; family Solanaceae; genus Lycium; species Lycium barbarum. The sequence goes on along the minus strand of NC_083339.1, from coordinate 7,114,342 downwards.
TATCAATGGGATTTACTGGTGGAACGATATGAAGAAAGATGTGGCAGATTTTGTAGCTAAGTGCCCGACTTGTCAGCAGGCGAAGGCCGAACACCAGAAGCCTGGTGGCTTGGCTCAGAATGTTGATATTCCTGTCTGGAAATGGGAAATGATCAGTATGGGCTTTGTATCAGGTCTACCTCGTTCACCTAGGAGGCATGATTTAATTTGGGTGATTGTGGACAGACTTACGAAGTCAGCGCACTTCTTGCCAGTTAAGACCACAGATTGAACAAGAAGATTATGCCAAGTCATATGTTAATGAAATTTCCGGATTATATGGGACCCTAGTGTCCATTATTTTAGATTTTGGTGCTCAATTCACAGCGAACTTCTGAAAATCCTTTCAGAAAGGATTGGGTACGGAGGTGAACCTTAGCACAACTTTTCATCCTCAGACAAATGGTCAGACAGATACGCTATTCAGATCTCATGTTATGATATTCATGTTAGTTCAATACTCAGATATTTATGTCAGCTTAGTACTCAGATATCAGTCCAGTACTCACGTATTCATGCCAGCTCAGTATTCAGCTAATCCAGTATTTAGTTAGCTCAGTATTCAGTCAGCCAGTCTTCAGTCAGTTCAATAGACATTCAATTTAATATCTCAGCAGTTTAGTAGTCATGTATTCATTCAGTTCAGTAACCATGTGTCCTTGATTTCAATGGTAATTGGGATGATCATCCGCCTCTTATTGAGTTTACTTACAAAAATAACTACCATGCTAGTATTGGGATAACACTGTTTGAAACCCTTTTGAGCAAAGGTGTAGATCACCAATTGGTTGATTCGAAGTTGGTGAAGCAGAGTTGTTAAGATCAGATTTGGTTTACCAGGTTATGGGGAAAGTTAAGTTAATACAGGAGCGTTTGAAAACGGCTCAGAGTCACCAGAAGTCTTACACAGATGTGAGGCGAAGGGACTTAAAATTTTCAATAGATGATTGGGTGTTCCTTAAAGTCTCACCCATGAAGGGTGTCATGAGATTTGGCAAGAAAGGAAAACTCAGCCCCAGATATATTGGACCTTACAAAATTCTACGAAAGATCGGACTAGTAGCTTATGAACTTGAGTTGCCACAAGATTTGGCCGCTGTACACCCAGTGTTTCATGTATCCATGTTGAGGAAGTGTGTAGGAGACCCATCGTTGGTTGTTCCTGCTAATACTCTAATAGATAAGGATGGCCTCACCTATGAGGAGATCCCCGTAGCCATTCTTGATCGTCAAGTTCACAAGTTGAGAACTAAGGAAGTAGCCTCAGTGAAAGTCCTGTGGAGGAGTTAGAAAGTTAAGGAAGCTACATGGGAAGCCGAGGAGGATATGAAATCCATGTACCATACTTGTTTCAGCCCGCAGAAGAGATTTATGATGAAGCCCAAGATTTTGAGGTATGTAAGCTTTCTTTTCATGTTTTTGGTCGTGTGTGGCCAATTTGTAGTGCTATTATGATGTAGCCCTGTGAGGCAATGATATTATGGGCTGTTGTGACAGGTTGTTAGTGCCATATTACAGGGGAAACTCTGGCGAAATTTTTGTAGAATCCCGAATATTAACATTTGAGGACGAATGTTCCAACAGAGGGGGAGAATGTTACACCTTGGAAATTTTCCCGTTAGCATACCACGAATAGACCCACGAAGGGTATGACGTATACGACATGTTGACAAGTAAGAAGTAATATTTAATGATTCTAAATGAGATTTCAAAGACATTTGAGGTAGGAGACGAAAGTTGTTAAGGAAAGCAAGGTATATGTTGTATGTCGGGAAAGAATTACGAGTATCGAATTAATGATGGCTCAATGACATTTCGGAGAAGAGTTATAATGTCCCTTATGTATTCATGCCTCACATTTCACGTTCGAGTTCAGGTATTCGCTATTCATGTCTCATGTTTGGGCACGGATGTTTTCATGAAACTACGTCATGTCAGATTTCCATGTTCCATGTCATGTTTCTTCACGTTCATATATTCAAGTTATGTCCAGTCATATCCTTAACCAAGACCCATCATTCGAGGACGAATGATCCCAAGGGGGAGATATTGTAACACCTCGTGCATTCGGGTTAAGATTTGTATTATAAGATGGGGGTATAATGAACCCAATTTTAGTAGTGTATAAATGGTGTTTGAAACCCAATCAAGACTTGAGAAGAGTCTTTGGGCAAAACAAAGTTGAAAACCACTCTACGGGGCATGTTTGCAAGTGAGTTTATAGATGGCCTTACTTCCAACGACCATAACCCCATTATTAATTTAGAATTTGGGAAAACGTTCTTGATGAAAGTTGTATCCCTTTGAAATAGCTTTCCAACGGTATATTATGGGCCTCAAACGTACATCTGTGCAAAGAGTTATGCCCATTATACGACAGACTGTCCGAGCAGAAGAATTTTGACGGACCATTTGACGGTCCGTAAAACATTTTGACGGTCCGTAAAATATTTATACGGTCCGTCAAATGGTCACAGAGAATGATATTTCGTTGGTCAGTTTTACGGTTCAATTTTACGGTCCGTAAAACAATTATACGGTCCGTAAAATTGACTCAGACCACCGTAAAATGAGCACAGAATGTCCAAATCACTGGAATGGTTTTACGGTGAGTTATACCGTCCATAAAACCATTATACGGGACGTAAAACACACCGTAAAATGAGCACAGAATGTCCAAATCACTGGAATGGTTTTACGGTGAGTTATACGGTCCGTAAAACCATTATACGGAACGTAAAAATGGGCGTAGAATTGCCCGATGGGTCAGATTTTAAGATGTTAATAAGAGACCCAAACCCATTTTTTTCATTCCCATTTCTCCTACACGACTCAAGGGTTCTGTAGAGCCATCCAAACACTTCATATGCAAGAATCCAAGTGAAACTAAAGATCCACTTCATCAATCCACAAAACTAAGTGTGAGAAACACATCAAATCCATTCAAGTCAAGAAATTCCATGGAAGGTGGAACTAGGGTTTTGTTCAAGTGAAGTATTTCAACTCAAGGATTATTCCTACAATAACCAAGGTAAGTTTTATGATGTTTCATGATGATTAAAGTGTTGATAAGTTCTTGGGAGAATAGTAAATGGGTTTGATAAAGAGAATTATATGAACTATGCTAGGGTTTTTGGATTGTTGACTTGGGATTGTTGTATTCATATGGGTGATGAAGAATGATGTCAATTACATCTAATTGAGATTGTAGAATCAGCTAGAAGTAATAGAATGGGGATTGGGGGAAGAAAACACCATTAATGAAGGTTGTGGAGCTTCATGCCCACCAAGTGTTTGATAAAATGCTTAGATGAACAAAACATGGATATTGTTGCTAATATAGAGTCCCTATGACCTGTATTGCTATAGATTGAAGTAGAAGGGATTGAAGGACATTGTGATACGCTCAAAAGCAGGAAGTTAAGGTATGTATAACTTCCATCCACATGTGGGAATCTCTATGTTCTTCCCCATGATCCGTTTCGTAAAATCCATGAAGTTCAAATCCTAGGGCATTAAACCCAACATATTGGTAGCCCGTAATTATGTATTTATGTGCATGAATTTTGTATCTATATTCGTTATTGCATTCCTAATCTTCCATTACGGTTATTAGGAAATCCTAGCTTAATCCATGAATCATGAATTCTTCCTCATGTGTTCTCATTATGTTTATATGAAACTTTATGATTTCATCCAGCAAGTTACAAGCATGTTTTCAAGACAAGTATATATATATGATTTCGAACTATTGTTATTACTCATGAACGAAAAACAAGTTTTGCAAGACTATGACAAGTTATCTTATGAAACTATACAAGCAAGTTATGATTCATGAAAACCATGTACAAGCAAGTTATGATTCATGAAAACCATGTACAAGCAAGTTATGATTCATGAAAACCATGTACAAGCAAGTTATGATTCATGAAAACCATGTACAAGCAAGTTATGATTCATGAACACTATGTACAAGCAAGTTATGATTCATGATATACCATGGGCAGCAAGTGCCACTATTTTTCATGTTCATATTTTGGGAGTTGCATTAATTACCGAGGAGGGCTTCAGATAGCCTGAAACTACGTAGCCACCGTAGGATGAGGATCGCTCCACCCATGTTCCGGACGATCTCTCATAATGATTGGATCCTTTCATATTTTATCAAATCTCATGTTCCCTGGCAAGGACTGAGTGTTCTGCTGGCGGGACGCAAGAACCAGACCATGGATCGGTTATAAGTTATTGCTCTCCCTACTTATCATGTTTTTACTTATGTTATATACATATGCACTCATGCCCATGTTCATGTCCAGGTTTTCAGTTTCAGTTCTTAACATGTTATTCCATGTCCCATGTTGTTTCTTTCGGTTGCTTTACATACCAGTACATTCAATGTGCTGACGTCCCCTTTTATTGCCCGGGGGCCTGCATTTCACGATGCAGGTACTGATATACAGGACGACACATCTGCCCAGTAGGACAACATTCGTATCAGCTTATTGGTGAGCCCCATCTCATTCGGGGTTTAGTCAACGTTTATTTTATGATTAATTATGTATCTAAAGGTATGCTGGGGGCCTTTTCCCAGTAAGTATGTTTTCCAGTCAGACTCATGATAGAGGTTTCATAGACTAGACAAGTCAGTTATGTCGTGTCAGACATCTGGAGTCGTATAGCCATTTTGGCTCACTCATGTTTAAACAAGTATTTTATTAAGTATTATGACTTAACATGTTTTATAAAGGCTCATCATGCATTCACGTTATATTCCGCATATGTTATGTATCATGATGATTCAGCAAGCCATGTGGTTCGCTCGGTCACATGCAGTCGGGCACCGAGTGCCGTGTTACGTCCAGGCCATGGTTCGGGGCGTGACATTTACACTTTGTAGGTCTGAGTAAAATATTCCAAAGATCACTGCACACTCAAAATAAATAACCCTCTTTTAAGATTTTCCCATCTCATTATGATATCGCTCACACTCTCTATTTTTCCTCATAGACTATTTCCCTATTCGTGAGAAATTTGTTCATGATTTAGATTTTAGAGTTTTGGAAATCTACATTGGTTGGTACTTATTTGTCCATGTTAGTTATAGTATATATCAAGCAACTTATTGTCATGAACTTGCCTTTTGTACATCATCAATTTAAGTAAACTTCAAATATTTACTTATTTAATTGAGGTATCTCTTTAATCTTGATTAACTGATACAAATTTGGTTCTTATGATCTGATAAACAATCAAACGTATTTGCATATTCCTACTCTTTTATGTTTTTCCACCCTAAACCCCAGTTTATGAAATTCAACCAAGAAAAAACATTTCTATATTTAAACGATGATGTTCAACATTTCACTAAATGTTGAACATCAAAATGTCCTTTAAATATTGAACAACGTTTATGCCCTTCATAAGTAAACTATTTATTGGATATTATTGTAACTTTTAAAACATCTACGTAAAAACCCCCTTTGACCACTTCCTACAACTATATAAACTCTAACGGACGGTGCCTTCAGGCTTGGTAAACCACAAATTAAAAACCTAGACTTAAAGAAAGACAGACTACTGCTTCTCCTTTCCCAGATAATGTTAAACCCTCTTTCTACCGTTTGTCAGTGTTGCATTCTCAATTGACACTTTTGTTATTACTTTCTTCTAATATGTAAGTTCAATTACAATTTGTAGAAGTATATTTCATATCAGAAAATCAATTGAGAAACAAAGCCAATGAAGAGCATGAGAACTTTCCACAGACTACAGATATGAAGATTCTATGCGAAAAGATGAGTCAAAATTGGAGTAGCGATAAATGCAAAAAGGTACCAGACTCTTTTCAAGCAACACACCCTTTATAGCGGACGAGATGCAATTAGTTTTGGGTTATTGTTGATTAATCTTGGGGGAATTTTGATCCCCGAGTCTGTGATGTTTTACATCCACTAACTATTGGGCGTTTGTGTCATAGTGAGAAAAAAAAATACACATATTCTACGTATTTTCAGATGGAATATGTCAAAGTAGATATCTATAATTCTATTAGACATAGCTGAATACTAGAAATCTCAGCACTAATGTAACTACCTTGTACATTGTAACCTAAGGTAGATCCCACCCAAGATGTGTTGGTGTTATATTCTAACTTATTTATTGTGATCTTCTTATGTTTGCATGCATGCCTTTTAAGATTTAGACACGTTAAGCCAAACAAATCCAATTATTAAAAATAATAATAAGTAACAAATATTGACACGTGTACAAGATGAACTTCATCTTGTGTTGTTTTTAATACCAATAAGTGAAAAAAAATCAACCATGTATTGTCACTGAGTTATATCTTATTTAAAATTTATGTTAGGAAATAATAAGAAATAAATATTCTCAAAATTAATGTCCTCTTATTTATCTATCAGTATTTTTATATTACTTACAAAAGCAATTTTGAAGTTTCATGCCCTTAAAAATTGAAACTCATCTTTTATAGTAATCCCAAGAAAATATTTTTATAATAAATATAATAACAATAGCCATGAAATTATGTATGCATAACATTTCTGCAGAAAAAAAATCTGATTAAATTAAAAATAAATATAAATTCATTCATCTCAAGCTGAGGATATGTTTGTCCTATGGAAAGTCAATTTGCTTAATGAAGTGACAATGGTTGTATATAATATATTTAGTAAATGTATTTAAGTAATTGTCTAATGTATTGGCTATTATTTATAGCACTTGGTAGAAGAGGAGTAGGGATTATGATACATCGTGTGAGGTATAATAGAAATATGGATCAATAACAATTGTTGATGCGACCATCAAGTTAGAGAGTTTTTCAATCCAACTGAAGGAGGGGAACATTCAAATGGTTACTGTATCAGTTTTTCATGAGGTTTGAGCTATTCAAATAATCGGATCATTGAGAATATTCATAGCACTATAATCAGAAATAGATACATAACTGAGGGGAAAAAATTATATTAAATCCAACACTAAGTATTCATGATGTGTTGTTTAACAAATCAAAACCAGAATACATTATTGATCAAAACCGACCCCCCGCTATAAGCTATAACACTATTTATTTAATGTGTTTTAAAATTATGTATCGTGATTAAATTTATTATCTTTAGATAAAGTTTTCAATTACAATAATTCTAGGGGCTACACATGCACGTGAAATAGAGATTAGAACTATAGTTCTAGAACCTTTAAACTTCTTTCCAATATGAATTCGTATCAAATTCTAAAACTAATCAAATCTACCTTTCGTTGAAGTTGTAAAGTCGTACCAATTTCATGTAGATAATGGAGTAACACTTTGATCAGCCTCCTACCCCTATATAAAGTGGGAAATTAAAGTGCATTCCTATTTTCACTTGGACCATTTTATTTGGGCTTGAATTGCTTCCACGTGGTCCTAGACGTTTTTTAGGTGGTGTTGTGCTTTAGTTCTTCCAGAAAATATTTTTGGGGGTGATACATTTTATATGATAAAATATTATAATTAAATAAATGCAAATAAATATTCAAGTGCGACTCTTGGATATGAAAAAAATTGATAGGGGGCGCTTCCCCCCTTAAAATGAGACATGCGGGACGTAATTTGATTATATTAATTGAGGCTCCAAAATAAATGTTGTAGACCGAGTAGGAAAAAAAAACAATGACTCGTTCATTTGCTTCAGAGAAGAGCCAACTGAAAGGCTTATTCTATTCTATCCTTGAAGTGTAATTCCCCCTTCTTTTTTTTTCTAAATATGTCACACATGAATGCCCTCATGGTGTCACGCCCCAATACCCACCCTAGACGTGACCGGCATCCGACATCATGAACAATATCGGAAGAACCTAAACAACACAATAATAATAGTTGAACCCGCCAGGTTCAACATTCGCCTCCAACAATTTATAAATTAAATGTAACATATCATGAATCAAGAATTAAATCAGCGGAAGTCTTTAATATCATAAAAGTTAATCAAAACGTGACAAACGCCCAAGAGTTAACAAAACTCAACAACTGCCCACAAGAATGTATACTATGGAGCTTCTAGGATAAGAGGTAATAGTTTGACTCATCGGGACGCAGCCCAAAACTAATAATAAATGAACAAAATAAAAGGGTGTCCCACAAATGAACGTGTGGGCTCACCAAATCAGCAGCAACATCAAGTCCTTTCTAAGCGCTTGAAGTACCAAGAACCTGCTCTCCTTCGTTACCTAACATACCATCAAAAACAACAATGGTATGCCTGAGTACTTCGTACTCAGTGAGTGTCTCGGGGACAATAAGTAATATAAAAATAAAATATAATAATACATAAAGAAATCAGTTCTGAAAAGATAGTATAAAACTGTCATTCCACTTTGTGATTCTTAATATCACTTATTGCACAGTTTATAAAGCCATTCCAAAATCCCAGTTTCGATTATACTTTAAATCGATCAGGCATAGTAACCAGTTCCATAATAAAGATGTATATCACAATCGCCCATATAGACCCAACTCCTTATCAACAACACTACGTAATACACCGGAATATGAATTCACGGTGGCTACTCTTCCTCCTGAATAGCAAGGCACACTGCGCAATACACCGGAATATGGATTCACGGTGGCTACTCTTCCTCCCGAATAGCAAGTCAATTAATGCACCTCAGCTAGCGAACCCGGAAGTGGCCACTCTTCCTCCCGAATGGCAAGGCAAACACAACAACAAAATCCATGGCATAGAAGCCAATTCACAATTTGTCTCAAAGTAGTCACACCATTAATAACCTTAAAGTTCATTATGCATGTCGAAAGGATAAGTCATTTCAATCAATAATTGAAAAACGTACAACTTCTTTACAAAGATTTTCGTGTCCCAATTCACCAATGAGAATGTCATTACCAACAATTAACTAACATTACTAAACATCTCTTATAGAGGAAAACATTATTAATATCTTATACATATATAGGGTTTGCTACAAACTAGGTTTAATGTGGGTTTGTCCCCTCACACACATTAACCGCCATTTAGACATGAATTAGAGTTCAAGGAACATGAAAAGATTGCTTTTCCTTCCATTCATTAAAGGATCTTGAATAAAATTTATACTTCCAAATCCAAGAACAATAACTTATCAACAACATCCACAACAATATCAACAATTATTTTATATCAATATCCAACTAATAATATCCATTTAATCATACCAAAACAGCCCCCAAGTCATTTGGTATCCAAATGTTATAACCGAACTTTCAATGCTATTTTCTCTATTCTAACTCATCAAATCTATCAATGATAAGGATAAAAACATCATTAAAATCTTAGACATACCTTATAGGAACAACCACCACGAAAACAACCTCCCCCAAGTTCAATTTTTAGCTTAGAACAATGGTAACAACTTGTTCTACACTTTATCCTTCACGAGCCTCGGGATTCGGGGCCTCGAACTTGATTGATTCACCACTTTCTCTCTCTAACTCTCCTCTCTCTCTCTCTCTCTATAAAAATCTGAAGGTTTGGTAGGGGAAATGTGGCTGCTAGGGCTGAACATTTCCCTTAAATACCAAGGAAAATGGGCCTGACCCGGTTTTGAATTGGGTTGGGCCAACAGCTTGACCTTTCTGTCTTAAAACACCCATATCTCCTCATCTCGATGTCACATGGAGGCCCACGACCTATGGTTGAAAAGGTATTTCAATTATCTACAACTTTCATTAGGAAGTTTTTCCAAATTCCCAAAGAATAATGGGGTTATGGCCCCCCAAAGTCAGATCACCCGAAAACGTACTGTTTTCACCTGTGTTACGCCCCAAGGGACGGTCCGTAACACGTGTTACGGCCCGTAACTTGGAGTGTAACACAGGCCAAATTTCCAGTGAGGTTCTGCAAGTTTTGGGGACGTTACGGCTCCAAGTTACGGCCCGTAACGCATGTTATGGCCCGTAACGTGGAGCGTAACGCAGGCAAATTTTCCAGTGCAGAAAGGCTTCAGTAAAACGGGCATAACTCTTTGCACAGATGTCCGTTTGACCCCTATAATATACCGTTGGAAAGCTATTTCAAATCCCTACAACCTTCATTGAGGAGGTTTTTCCAAATTCTCAACACATTTTCACGAAAATCGTCCAGAATACAGACCTACCAAAACTAAGGCGAATTTAAGAGCCCTCAAGAACTTCACTAGTTGGTTTGACTTCAAAACGACCATCCTCCACCCGAATTCATCAAGAATGGATTCATATAGATAAAATATAATCTTAACACTTGATATTTACATATTCACACCTAGTTCAAATTTATGGGTTGTTACACATGGGCTGTTTCAGATGACTCTAAATGTGGCCTACAGGGCCGTCTCAACAAAATTAGGGGCCTAAAGCTAAACTTCGGAGAGAGGCACTAAAATACATCAACAAGCAAATTTTGATCTCTTGTAACTTGTAAGCAGTAGTAATTTTGCAGCCGTTTGAGAATTCAGAATATTGAGAACAAGAATTGTAGCACCCCCCTTTGGGAGGACACCATTACGAAACAAAAGTCAATTTTACACTTACACCGTTTAGAAGGAACTTATGCCAAAATATATTCACAAATATATTTAATAGCGGAAAAAGGCCCATGCGGAAATATTTGAAAGTACGACATTTTTTTTTATTGCGCTCTCCGAAAAATTTCTTAGATGAAATACAATAACAGAGTGTCATTTTAAAACGGTAATTCCCTTCTCAAATAGTCAACACATTTAAGAAACTTTGTTTTGAAATTTTATTTTCAAATCAACACCATTGCGGGTGGTCCATAAGATACACAAAACTCAAACTAGTGATTTTCACAAAACTATTATCATCCTTTGTACATAATTACAAGACAAAATATAAACCCAGTACATGGCATGACTTGGGTTAAAATCACACCCTAAAATAGCAAAACTAGTCACCAAGTTTAAGTTACAAGCACATGGTCTTGTTTTCCACAAGCCTTCAAAATTTCATACATAAGTGTCACACATGTATCATGTACAAGTCCCCAAAAGTTTACAAAAACTAAATGCATATGCACATGTGATCTTCACTAAGGCTCCCAAAAGTATACTCCAAGTGGCCATCTTCATATCTCATCTCGCACATTACCTACGATAGAAAACAACTATCACTAAGCATAAAGCTTAGTGGTGTATAAACTTTGGGCTTGGAGCCATTAAATTCTCCAATTCCCCTGTTCGCCGTAAGTGACTCAATAAGGTAACAATAAGCCCAAGTGCACAAGTATGTCAAAGTATAGAATACAAACCTTGGAGAGTTTCAAAATATCATTACTAATATACTAAGGCTCAAGTATCAAGAAAGCTTATAATTCAATTCAAGAGAATTTGTCAAATAACCAATTTCGCCCAATATGTACGTCATGCCATCACACTACGCACAATCAATATCAAGACGGGCCGAAGCTCCGAAATCAAGAAGGACCGAAGCCCATATCAAGAAGGGTTGTCACCCAATATCAAGAGAATCAAGAACCATGTTGAAAGTGGCTTTCCACTCGTACTCGAAAATGGACGAAAATCCATCGTCAAGACGAAATGTAAATCCAAAGTCAAGATGGGCAAGATCCGAATCGAGGGGCATGCCAATATCGATGACTAGTCACCATAACAAGAAGGACAAAGTCTCAACAAGAATGCAAAATGATCAAGCAATTCGTGCAAGTGGGCGATTTAGCAAAAGTCTTGCAATACTTGAGACAATAACCATACAATAATATAAGATGAAGAGTAAAGAAATAACTCATCAAGATACTTCAAAATTCCAGAAAAATAAAGATATTTTAAGTTCAAGTTTATACACAAACCTTGGCGTTTTACCACACAACAAGTTCTACCACAACTCGAGGAGTTCAAATCATCTACGCCATAGACCAATCAAAGTCCACTTCGTCAAATAGTTCCTCTTAGCTTGTACAAGAGCATATATACCTTAAATACACAATACAATATCTACTTAAGTTCAAAAGTCCCATCATATCACAACTAAACACGAAATCAACGAAAATCAGCCCAAACTATCAAAACAGAAATTCTGGACAGGGCTACTGTCTTGTATTGTTGCTCAGTTTCGAAGGGGTAATGGAAAAACTGGACTTTGTGTCCTCAATGAAAGTTGTAGATATATGTCTTAGGGTCTCATAGAAATTTGAATCACCCCTACAGCAATTTTGTACAAAACGATATGCCCAAAATACTAACAGCAGTCCATGTAGGATGTTCAAAACAGAAATCTGGATAGCACCTCCCCCTGGACTTCATCACCCCTTTTCGAGTATCTAAAGGCAAAACTGGGTTTTACGGCCTGAATGAAAGTTTTAGGTCTATGAAATAGATTTCCAGAACATCTTGAAGCACTCAAAATGGAGTTGTATACAAGGAGTTATGCTAAAAACACTAACAGCAGTCCCAATCCAAAAAACGGGTTTGTATACAATATCTTCATACACTTTATTCCCTCAAATTCAAGAACAACAACTTATCAACAACATCAATAACAATATCAACAATTATTATACATCATAACTCCATTAATTCCACCCATTTAAATCCAACAAAACAGCCCCCAATCCATAAATTGCAATAAGGCAACAAATGGGTTTATAATGTTATTTTCTCTGTTCTAATCCGTTAAAACTCCAAATAAACACTTTAATAACATAAAATAAATCTTATACATACCTTAGAAGTAGCTCAACCACGAAAATATCCTTCCCCAAGGTCAATATTCAGCTCAAAATGACGATGACAACTCGTACTACACTTTTCTCTTCACGAGCTTTGGGATTCGGAGCTCCGATTTTGGTCAAAAATGACTTTTCTTAGCCTAGGAAGTTCTCTCTCTTTCTCTAAAATGTTCTGGATATTTCTTGGTCTGGAAATGAAGAAGGGAGGCTGAAAATATCCCTTAAATGTCAAGGAAATGGGCCTGACCCGACTTGGAATCGGGTTGGGCCAAATTTTGTTGTCCAGCTTGACCTTTCTGCATTAAAATGTCCATAACTCTTTATCTAGATGTCATCTATAAGCCCATAATATATGGTTGGAAAGGTACTTCAATTATCTACAACTTTCATTTTATGAGTTTTCCCAAATTCCCAAATTCGGATGGGATTACGACCTCCCGAAGTCAGATCACCCGAAACATAACTAAAAAAATATTATTATTTTTTCTTCTAAAAATAATTTGAGGTGTTACTTTCAAAAAAAGAAAATTTTGGGGTGTTACAAGAATAGTAAAACGGAGAATGAAAAAGGTAAATGTAGAATAATAATGAGGGTCCATTTTAATTGTTAAGATATAAATGAGGCAATAAAGTAGGTACCCAGTTACCTACATAAGGAAACAATTTCCTAAAAAACATTTCATTCTCTAATTATTACAATGATCCCCACAGTAAAAAAAAAAAAAATATTGTATTTTCTCCTCAAAAACTTCTCTTCAAATTTAACAAAACAAATTTATTTTTAATAATACATAGTATAATACATCTAAAAGTGTTGGCCCTCAAAAAATTGGAACCTCAAGCCATTGCTTGAGTGGCTTCATAGTCTAGCCGGCACTGGTGGCCTATGCCATATTTTATTTTTATTTTAGAACCACATGGAAATTATAGAAAAATAATAAAATATATAAATACATTAATTACCTTGTTAACCTTATATATTATTTATCAAAAAATGTAGAATATATATATATATAATAAACATAAAATAGTAAATATATATATTAAAGATGTAGCTATATAGTTATTATTGGCAAAGTTACTACTTTAAAGTTAAAAGAGTTAGTTGCCTGAATGGCCACTCAATTAATAGTAATTGATCATCAAAGTCACCTATTTTTAGTTTTTCAAAATTCATCTAACTTTATCTAATTAGTTTTTGTGGTCATCGTAGTCGGAAATACTTTTTTTATATTTATTTAATGACGTGTCAACTGTAAATTTTAAAAAATATATTAAAAAAAATTAAAATCAGTGTTTAAATTTATTTAGGACCCAACCCACCTTAAACCCGACCCAATCCCTAACCCGACCCGCAAAAACAGTTTGGGTGTCGATTTAGAGTTTATGCAAGTCATGTAAGTAGTATCGTCAAATTAATAATCTTCGAATCTAAAGTATAAATTTTAAATGTATTCAACAATTTTTATATGACACTTCAATGGATTGTAAGGAAGTATTTTATTAATTTTAGAGCTGATCCAATTTGGAAAGAGCTGGATGGGGTCGGGTATTGGTTTCTAACTAAACCCGAGTATTGATATTAACTTTTTAAATATTTTTTATAACACTTACAGCTATCACGTCATTAAATCGTTATCGAAAATTATATTTTTGGTTAAAATGACTATGAAAGCTAATTAGACAAAGTTAAATAACTTTTAAAACACAAAAGAAAAATAAATGTCTTTGATAACAAATTACGTGATTATTGAGACAAGGAACAAAAAGAGAGTCACTCCTTTGCTTCAGAGAAGAGCCAACTGAAAAGACGTACTCTATTCTTTCCTTGAAATTTTTAGAGTGTGATTCTCTGCTCTTTTCCAAAAATGTGTCTCACGCAAGTATCCTTGTGGGCTTTTTTAGACTTACTCGATTCTTTCCTTGAAATTTTTAGAGTGTGATTCCTTGCTCTTTTCTAAAAATGTGTCACACGCAAGTGCCCTCGTGGGTTTTTTTAGACTTACTCTATTCTTTCCTTGAAATTTTTAGAGTGTGATTCCCTGCTCTTTTCTAAAAATGTGTCACGCGCAAATGCCCTCGTGGGATTTTTCAAGCGACTCTATAATGTGGCTATGCCATATTTTATTGGGAAAGAAACACTACTCCTAAAATATAAAATAATTATTCTCCTCATGCCCTTCCTAAATTAACTCCCTTCTTACCCAACCAGCCAAAACTATTTACCCGACGTACCCCTTTGCCCAAACTCCTTCCTTAGTGATATCATCGCAGTATATTTATGTATCATGATGGTATCATGGAGGACTAAGAGAAGGATTGAAGTAGTCCTTCAAGATACCATCTCAGTATATTTATATATCACAATGGTACCACAGTCTCGAGGAGTGTTTCATTGAAGGACTCAAGCGGTCCTCCATGATACCACCACAGTATATGTATATAAGGTGATGGTATCATAGAGGTTTTTTTTTTCAAGAAAAGTGTGTCTTTTTGAATAAATGAACATGATCATCCATAATACCATCTCTATATATTTATATACCATGATGATATCATGGAGGACTAAGAGAAGGACTAAAGCTGTCTTCCAAGATATTATCTCAGTATATTTATATACCATGTTGGTATCATAAATTTAGGGGGCATCTTGGGTAAATAGTTTTAGTTTTTTCTGGGAGTACGAAGTAATGGGCATATGAACTGATAATTATTTTGATTTGAGGGGGCACACACGTTCTTTTCCCTATTTTATTTCTATTAAAGAAACACATGGCAATATATTAAGTATAGGAAAATACTAAAAAATATATAACTACCTTGTTAACTATTCAATAACGAAACTCCCTTTGTCCCAATTTATATGGCACACTTTTCTTTTTATATTGTCTCAAAAGAATGTCACATTTCTACATTTAAAAATAATTTGACTTTATGAGATTATTTGCAGTCACACAAATAAACTTATTGGCAATGTCAGTATTATTGTACGTACTTGAGTTGATCTCAATTCATTCCTTAAAATGTTTAAATTGACCTCAAAGCTATCCTTGGATATGAGAATTTATTCCCTCTTGTTTTCCTTATATATTTGGAGTAATGGATTTGGATTTCCAAAGAGTTAAAATATATAGCTCCCAAACCCAAACTTGAGCATTCTCTAGCTAGCAGACCAGATATGGAAATTAACGTTGTCAACATCGATGAGGTTGTCCTCCAAGATTTGTGCACGCCGAGATCCTCCTCGGGTGGATGGAAAATTCGTAAAGTTCCACAATGTTTACGAGATGAGAACAAGGACCATCTTTACGATCCAAAGATTGTTTCTTTTGGGCCTTATCATCATGGAAACCCAAAGTTTCAAATTACGGAAGAATACAAATATAAAGTGATGCAACACTTGATTCCAGGGCACAATGACGTGGTTAATAATTACAATAGTTTTCTTGTTAGCATCAAGGAAATCAGAGACTGTTACGTTGAAGGTTCTACGGACCGTTATAGTGATGCTGAGTTAGCTCGAATGATGCTCCTCGATGCGTGTTTACTTTTGAGCTATATGCTGGATTTCACATTAGCTTTTGGTGCACTTGACAGAGTAACAATACTTGCAATTGTAAATGATATACTATTACTCGAGAACCAAATTCCACTCTGGATTCTCAAAAGGTTGGCCACCTCGATATATGGTGATGGTAATATTATTGTAAAAGGTAAAAATTACTCCTGGAAGAAATTGCTTTACGAGTTCTGCCAGCTCATGGTGTTCGGGGGGGGGGGGGGGGGGGGATATTGATGAGGCAATTGAAATAAAGAGTAGTGATGAGTATTGTCTTCATCTTCTTCAACTTTTTAGGGAAGTATATGTGCCTGGTTACAATTCTGGACGACCTAATTCATTAGCAACAGACCAATTCCCGTCAACCTGCTTCCAAATGTATTTCCGGTATGTATTCATTTTTTGGCAGAACCTCTGTCCCAATAAATTGAAGGGGAGCCGTGACGTAACTGGTCAAATTGCTGTCATGTGATTAGGAGGTTACGGATTCGAGCTGTAGAAACCGGCTCTTGCAGAAATGCAGGGTAAGGCTGCAAACAATATACCCTTGTGGTCCGACCCTTCCCCAGACCCCACGCATAATGGGAGCTTAGTGCACCGGGCTACCCTTTACCCGTGTCCCAATATAATTTTGGATTTCAAGAGTCAAATTTCATAATTTTTTATTATGAATTTGGACATAAAATCTTTAAATTTTTTGAAGTACATACGTCAAAAGTACTATATAAGTCATAATACTTAAAAATTTAAAGGCATATGAAACAGTCGTGGTCAAAGAAAACTCCCTTGACTCTCGAAACTAAACGCCGCCACAAAAATTATGACGTAGTTGTATTTATTAGAGGATGATTTCAGAGATCTTTTTGAGGTTTGGTTTTATTATACTAATCTTTTTTGTGATTTATGATATTAGGCTTAACTAAATCCCAATGTCTGTGATTAAATCGTGCTTTCAGTATTGTTGTGATATATATGGAGGAAAAACTAACCTACGTGATTATTTTTGAAAAGTAAATCAAGAGACATAAGCTAAATATTGTAAATCAAAAGGGAAGTTTGTGTTACTAAATTAAACTTGACGAGAGATCTCTAAAATTATCATTACATATTACAATATGTTTGTCTCGTTTTAACAAATCACAATATTAGATCCTTAATATTCTTTAGCATGACGTATTTCCATCTTTTTATTATCACATACATCTTTCAGATGCGCCAGAGTTTCCAAAAATCAAAGAGAAGTTGATGGTATCAACTCGTTTCGGTCGGTTAGAGACCTCAAATCAAAAGGCATTTTGTGTAAGCCAAGTAGCCTAAAAACTCTCACAGGAATCAAATTCAAATCTCACTACTTGTTTGCGCAGCTCGAGCTTCCACCTTTACGTATCGATATCATCTCCATGGTAACGTATGCGAACATGATAGCTTATGAGATGAGCATTGACACATCGGCAATGGCAATTGACTTTCAGATAACAAATTATGTCAACTTTATGAAATCGCTCGTAATAAGCGCTGAGGATGTCAAAGAATTACGAGAGCAAGGAATACTCTTCAATGGTTTAGGAACAGATAAGGAAGTCGTCAAAGTGTTGCAAGAGATTCCCGCTGGTCCTTTAATTTCCTTTGGTAGCTTTTTGGATGTCAAACGGGAAATTCAACATCATACTAGCAGCAAAAAGGGAATATTTTTGGCAGAGTTGTTTTCGACTCATTTTAGTAGTCCATGGTCAATTATGGCTTTGCTTGTAGTAATTGTACTACTTGGCTTAACTCTTGTCTAAACCTATTTCACTATCTATCCTAGGAAGTAATGTATTTATGTAGCCACTATTCTATATGTACTTTGGTATTTGGAATTAATAAGCTCTATAGTTTTGCCTTTTTTCGTTGTTTGTATTATTTGTTTTAAATGGCTCTTGTAGCTCGTGCTTTTGTTCAACGATTATGGTGATCAATAAAGTTGCATACTATTTATCAATTTGAATCTTATTTTGGTCATATGGAACACCCACGTATGGGGGAAATGAAAGACGAAATTGTTGGGAATAAACCCGTCACAGAAATAATATTCACGGTATTTACAGCGGAATAGTAATGTAGCATCGTGATTGAAAGTACAAGAGGGGGGCAGGGGGGGGGGGGGGGTAAATTGTAACTTTTTCGTTCAGATAGTCGACTGACTGAGAACACTAGTCGACTATATCGTAATGCAGTAATAAAAATGCAGAAATAAAATTGACACAGGTATTTTATATTGGTTCAGATTCAATGTGAATCCTAGTCCAATCCCCTTGAGTTGCAAGGGTGCTCTCTGCAGCTCTTTGTAAATGTTTTGGTACAATGGTTTGTTTGAATGGAGCTCTTACGTCTACACTCAAACACTCGAATTCTTTTTGATACAATGCCTCACAAACTATTCTATATATCTCCTTTCTTTTTTGTTTACACTATATCACTCAAGAATACAATGTTTGTGAAAAGTAAAGCAGAGAACTTGAGAGTATGAGACGACTGTATATTTTTCTTTGTCACTGGAGCCTCGACTAAATAGTCTTCACATGTTTAGCCGTTACGCTCTATTTTTGCAGAGATATCAACCCAAGAGATATGATCCTTGAAAATTAAGAATATTTGAGGATCCTAATTTCCAAGAATAAAGCAAGAGCTTATTAAGACTTGTAATGATCCTTTCCTTTTATGGTATCAGCCTGGTTGGCAGATGCTTCTTTCCTTGTACGTTGTTGATGAGAAATAAAGGTTGTACAGCTGCTTTCCTTGTGCGCCATTTGCCTTGTTGGAGTGGTACTTGTTTCCTTGTATAGCAGGTCTGATTTAATGCTTGGCTCACCATGATTGTGCTGATTTAAATGCTTGAGTAAAACTGATTTTGTTCCAAAAATACGCAGTAGCCTATCTTGAATTCCTTTCTTTATGCAACCGACTTGGGCTTGCCCTTCTATTCAGCCGACTGAACTCCTGCTGTTCGTTAGGCTTATTTTTTCGATCCATTTGATTTAACCTTTGAGTATTGGTACCTACACAACAATTTGTCATCATTAAAATCATAACACTAACAATCTCCCCCTTTTTTATGATGACAAAAAAATAATTACTCAAAGTGAGTGTAAGTGTAGTCAACTTCCCTGTTTAACTAGTTGATTTTAAACTTGAATAATGCCCCCCCCCCCCCCCCCCCCCCTGAATATTAGAGTAGAAGACTTCTCCCTCTGAGTAGTTGCTAATCCCGAGACTTCTCCCCCTGAATAGTTAACTGGTTCAAACTGAACTCTTTCTCCCCCTATGGCATCAATCAAAAAGAAAGACACACAGCAAAGGCCATAATAACAGTATAACAAAAATTACAAACTATAGGTGAAGCGATAAGGGGTTAGATCATAAGGCTGAACGATCATCCACAAGTTGTAGTCTACGGATAGTTAAGAAAAAATAACATAGTCAAGATGGGCCAATGCCTAAAACCAAAAAGATTGTCTTAATAAAACAGGACAAAACATCATTAATCCTGCTCCCCATCAGATTGTTGTTGCTCCTGCTGCTGTTGAGCAAAGGGCCGAAGAAAGTACGCTAAGGTATTAACCATAGCTTCCTTCATGGCATCCAGAGTTGCAGTGAACTTAGCAAGAAGACCATCAACACTACCTTGTAGTTTGGTAGCCACCTTACCTGCTTCCCTTAAACCGCCATCAATCTTAAGACGCAGTCGAGCAATATCAGCACCAGTTTCTTTAGAGATATACCTGACTTTTTCATATGAAAATGAGTGGACACAAGGAGATCTTTGAGAGAGTCAATTTTGTCATCAAGGATTGAGAACTTAGCAAGAATATCAGAGGGATGATCAGATGGGTGATTGGAGGAGGAAGGTTTGGATGATTGGAAGACAGGTGGACAGGGTTGGTCAGGTTCCTTATCTACATCCTTTTTGAGAACCCATACATCATCCATACATACATATCCCATACTAAAAAATGCTCTAGAGTCATAACATTGTTTAATAAAAATAGGGGTGGTCATCAAGATTAACATGATGGGCTTCCATAATGCGAGTAATGAGTATACCATAGGGCAAGTTGGTAGGATCAGAAGCAGAGTCTAACATATGGTTCATGACTAGGGAGGAAATGTGGACTTTACGCTTCTTAACCAGACAATAAGTAAGAAGAGTATCATGCTGAGTGAGGGTCGACAAAGAGCCTACACGAGGTAGTATAGTAGTAGCAATAATGTGAGCAATCACACAGGTCTCAAAAGACTAGTGTTTGGGGCCTAAGTGAGGGGGAAGGGAACCAGTTGAGTCAAGAGAAATGGACCGTTTAGCCTCTTCATAAGTGACCTCAAAGTCAGATGGCCAGGAGTTACGAGACAAGGCAGAAAAACCAGAGCTTTCGATATTAAACATTTCATCAAAACCAGAGTTATCAAACAGAATATGAGTACCAAAAACAAGGGTTTCAAGATCATCTTTCGTAGCTCTAAGATTAGCATAAAACATGCGAATATGATGTTCATAAACACGAGTAGGTGCGTATGAGAAAAGATTTACCCAACCTTGAAAGTAAAAAACTGCTGGATATTACAATGTAGTGACGAGATTACATCAAAATCCACTATTCGACCATGAGCAAAAGATTTACCTTTAAGGGAGTGGAATAGATTAGAGTTTGGGGTGGACCAGAAATGGCGACGGTCAAGAAAGGCATTTTCATAGTCGAACTTAAATTTCTTGGAAGACTCACCACACGCTTCAGTTGCATAGTCACTGTTGACACCCGATTTTGTCCCGCCTCTCCTCCGAAATACCTATTTACGCTTCTAATATTTTTTGGCAAATTAAAAAAATATATATTTATATCTTACTATAATCATTAGCTCCTTATTAATACCGGCATTGCATTATCCTGCCATCATCTTATCACCGTTTCTACTACCACTATTATTATCATTATTATTGTTATTATTATTATTATTATTATTATTATTATTATTATTATTTTAATTCACAATTTTTTATCTATTTTGGCATTTTACCAGCTTATGCACACGCGTCACATTTATCTTCGCGTAATTTAATAATAGCATTTACTTACTGTTGAATTTCAAATATATTATCGCCCGACTATTACGGCGTCATTTTATTTTCATATAAATGTTAGTAAACACATACTTTATATTAGGGGATATTTTAGCACACTTAGTATATAATTAATTAAAATGGATCTTCTATTTAAATTTAGAAGCCAAATTATTTCTTTCATTCAGCCCATATTTTAATTCATCTACCCAACCAGCCCACATTTTAATTTATCCCAATCCACATTTTAATACCCAGCCCAACATTTTTCACCCCAGCCCACATTTAAAATCGACCCAGTCCAAAAATGGACCCAACCCGTTTCTTAAATGAAGAAAACAGGTAGGGTTCCCTCTCCCTTTTCTTTTTCCTCCGCCGCTCCCTTCCTCTTTCTCTCCTTCCTCTCTCTTCTCCCCTTTTCTGCCGCTCCCTCCTCTTTTTCATCATATCTCCTTCGCCCCACCACCGCCGCCTACGCCCCGCTCCCACTTCCCTCTGTTCCCCACCTTCGTCTTGTCCCCCTGCTCCTCTCTCTCTCTTTCTTCAACACAAAAGCTAAAAAAAAAACCTATAAATGGTTGTCAAGTTGAATCGAAAGGGGAGGTTTTTTGGATTAAAAAAAAATTCCCGAAGAAACTGAGGTTTTAGAACCCCCAAAAATTGCCTTGCAAAAACCAGGCTGGAACCCGAAATCCCTAAAAAGGAGGGATTTTTTGATTGGTGAAATTCCCCAAGAACGAGGATTTTTTCGATTCAAGAAATTCCCCAAGAACAGGTCGTTTTAGCCGAGAAATCCCCTAGAAATTAAAGTGGGAAACCCCCCCCCCCCTAAAAAATATATCAATTTGTAGTAGTCATATATTTTGGTGATTGATAAGAAACATATCAAATCATTTCTGTCCGCTTTTCGCTCTGGGTTCTGTTTCGGATCTATACAAATTCGGAGTGTGGTGTTCGAGTGGATATCGAAACCTTCGCCTCATTTCGCTGCACCCAAAGAAGGTAAATTTCCTCCTTTTAAATTGTTTTAGCAATCGTTTGAATGTTTTAAACTATTTTTGTTGATTTGTTTGCTTATTGGTATCTTAGTTTCGTTTGGAGTTACTTTGGTTGCATTAAGCATAATCAGTCCTGTTTAGTTTAATTCTGTGAGTATGTTAGCTTTATGGGTAAGTTTAGATTCACCCGGTGCTTCAAGTTTACATTGTTGGTGGGTATGTCATTGGACTAATCAGGTGTTGGTTCAGATTAGATGACCTGTTAATCGCATTTGTATGCATTAATTTTTCTCCATCTCACTTGATTAAGTTCATTTAACCATGTTCGTTTTAGCACTGAATTTGTAATTTATTAGATAAGCTCAGCTAGTTATTGATTGCTTAGTTGCGTATATGCCTCATCTTAGTCACACCTAATGCAAATTGTGCATGTTCATCTCAAGCTAGCTACTGCTCATTTGTCTATGTTAAGTTTATATTATTTGGTAAATTTTCGTACAGATTTGGTTTCTTGTGATTAGTTGAATTTAGATTAATCCCTGAGGATGATATGCTATCTGCCTATGTCAGCTTCAAGGATCATATTTGCATACTTGAATGGCTTAATCTCGCATGTTTAAGGCTTACAATTTGCATAATTGTGTCCACATCATTAGCCGTGTATGAGTCATTAAGTTATGCAACTTATGAACTGATTAATATCACTAGCAAGAATTTATGTTTTTCTTCCACTATCATAAAAGGATATCAGATGTTTACCAAGAATCTATGAGTTAGTGTATGTTTAAGCATAAGGTTCAATTGTCTTAAAGATTGGTTGTTTCTTCTTCTTTTTTGACAAATGTGTTGTTATGTTTGTTCAAGATGAGTTTCGAAAGTAAAAAGCCTATTGAACTGGTAATAACATGCTCAAGTACATTTGAAAGATTTGCTTAAAATAAGGACTGGCTTATCAAGACTAAGATTGATATTTTATTAAGCATTCCTTGTTGAATGTTCAAGTTGAAGCCCAGATCCAGAATCAAGAGCCTGTTTCAAGTTCAAAATGAAACTGTTAACTTAAAAAAAAAAAAAAAAAACATGATGTATATATGTGAACTGTGTCAAATAAAGTGTGACGAATCAGTTCCCTAGGGTTGAAACAAATGTCATTTTAGTTGTATGCAAGTCC
Organism: Lycium barbarum; assembly: GCF_019175385.1. Lineage (NCBI taxonomy): Eukaryota > Viridiplantae > Streptophyta > Magnoliopsida > Solanales > Solanaceae > Lycium > Lycium barbarum. Next base: position 7,090,743 of record NC_083339.1, on the reverse strand, counting down.
TTTGATAATGTGAAAAATCTTCATTTTGTCATTACTTTATATGAAATCTATTGAGTTCAGAAGGAATAAACAGTCTTTTGAGAGTTATGTATTTCTAGTGTGAGCTTAAAGGAAATAACAGGCCATATTCAGATCACAAGCGTAATACCCCCAAGTCATAGGTGTTGAGATCTTGCATTTGGTTGTTGTCTTACTATCTTTGTCCGAAAAAAAAAAGAGGATTATGAATCTGTAAGAGAAGTAGGTAGATAATCATTGTATGTTGAAGTACTAGCCTTGAAATCCCCATATCATAAGTCTTTGATTTTCAGCTCGATGCTGCCCTTTTAAGTTGATGTGTGTTCAAGAGTTAAAACTCGAGTTAAATATGCCAAATCAGTGTTATTTTCATTTCCCTGTAATTCAGTTGAGAAGTCGAGTACTAGATTCTACTATTTGCACTTATCCTTTGAGTATTTTTAGGCACAGTTCCTTTTCCTAGTGTGTTTTGAATTATGTATCATGATTTGGTATATAATATGTTATATTTCAAGCTACGTATGAATCAGGCGTATTTTAAAGGAAAGAAAAAATATATTTTGGATTCTGAGTTAAGACTATAATGAGTTCAAGATAAGGCATCAAGTCACATTTGAATATGCTGTTATGGATTTCCAATCAAAAAATATATACTGCTGCAGTTTGGCCTTCCTACTGTCATTACTGCTGTTACTTGGTTGCTGCATTTTCTTGAATAAGTTATTATTGCCCATGTGAGGTCAACCACTGCTTCATTAAGAATCTGTGTTGTACACTTGAATGCATGGCTGTACCTGAACCTCCCTTTCTCATACTCTATTTCTCTAACTCTAATATGTTGGGAACTACTTCTGAAAACTAAGAAATAAGTAATATGACCTATTTTCTGTCGAAACAAATGTGGTGGTTGATTGGTGTATGTTATAAGTGTGTGGTGGCTGATTTGTGTATACATAAGATATACTAAAATATACACAGTATATATACAATCTATTGACTTGTTTTGAGTTATATTTTACATGTTTTAACCTCATCCGTTGATTATATACTAATCTTTCTCCTTTCGTTTTATGCATGATCATCGCACACGAGTCCGAGTGACTCGTCTTCTTCCGCATTCGGTGTTGGGCTAAAAGCCCAACGCAATCTCCTCTCGGTCAATCTACGTCCGCAGCAGATAAAAAAAATATTCTGGGCTAAGCCCATACAGCAGCAGGCCACAACAATACAATGAAATTACTGGGCTGAAGCCCAGCAGCAATCTGATCATAGCAGCCATGAAATGGGCTGAGCCCATTAAACTTATTTACTCCTCTATTTTATTTTTATGCATTTAATTTGTATCGCATGACTAACACTTGTTAATTTAGATGAACCGTAGTGAAATTAGTGGGGTTTAGTCTTAGTAATGGGTAGTAAACCAATAATTAATTTCATAAGTTTTATTCTCTTCTTTTCATTTTAAAACTATTTATAATGTCTAATATTTATTTTATTTGGAACAATTGATTTGCAAAATAACATGACTATATATTTTAAGTAAAGGGAATCATATTTTATTCTTACTATCATATACATTTTAAAACGTCACTAATACGTAAATATAAACTCAAGTATATTTTATAAACATTGTTTTCAAGATTCATCCAATTATACATATTTATAGCCAAGCATAATTAAATAAAAAGAGAAAGAAAACTCATTATCTTTTGCATTCTATTTATAAAATAAGTTTAGATTTTCTACACTACTATACTCATATAATGTAATTTTATCCTAAGTTTAAATTGGCTAGATCTTCTCTTAAAAGCTTCTATTTATATGCGAATTATTATATTTTCCGTAAATCTTAACTAACATTATTTTCCTTTAAAACCTCAGCAATACTTGTAAGCCATTTTTATATTTAGCCTTAATTAATTAACCTAAGTTTGGCTGGATAACCGTAGTTAACGGATTCTAAAGGATGCCTAACCCCTTCCCTTTAGGATAATAAAGAACCCTTGCCTAGAATCACATTGGATAAGCAAACTATTAATGGAGGTTTAGTTTTAACTTCACCTTAGTTAACATCTAGGTGTCCTAATTCACCGTTAAATTAACTAGGTGGCGACTCCTTAAAATAAAATAAACAGGAATCACCAAAATGTTGTACTCCTATTTCAACCCGGGTTAAAATGGGGTATGATAGTCACGTTTGCTCGAGGAGCAAAGAGACAACAAATTTGTAGAGTTATGAGGGGAGGAATCAGAGCCATCAGATTCGACATGAACAGGGGATGATGCTTTACCTTTGTTTTTGTTTCTTGTGCTTTTGCGAGTGGAGAGAGAGAAAGGTTTTGGAGTTTTAGCCATAGATTGAAACAGAGGAAAACTGTTGGGTGAAGAATGATAGAGGGATGAACAGTTTTAATAGTGATTGTGAGGAGATGGAAGAGTCATGGAATTGAAAGGGTTTTATGGGGAAGTGGAGAAGATAGTGGGAAAAGTGAGAAGACGGTAGAGATTGATGATGATATTTATTGAAAGGCGAGAATTAGGGAGGAAGTATGGTACGATAATCAATGAAAGGGCAGATGGAGTTTCAGAGGAGAAAAATTAGTCAATTTACCAAAAATAACATAATTATATAGGTTTATCAATAATTCCTAGAGATTCTCTAAGCATGCAAAATCTTTCCTCAAGTAAGGGTTTTGTAAAAATATCAGCAAGTTGATTTTCAGTGGAAACAAACTGTAATTCAATCGACCCCTTTATAATATGATCTCTAATAAAATGGTGTTTAATATCTATATGCTTTGCTCTAGAATGATGCACAGGATATTTTGATAAACATATAGCACTAGAATTATCACAGAAAATTTTAACAGGTTTAAATAATAAATCATAATCACTTAGTTGATGCACCATCCATAGTAGTTGAGCGCAACATTACCCAACAGCTATATATTCAGCTTCAGTAGTAGAGAGAGAAACACATCCCTGTTTTTTGCTATGTCAGGAAATTAATGATTTTCCAAGTAGTTGGCATGAACCACTTGTGCTTTTTCTATCATCCTTATCTCCTGCAAAATCAGCATCAGAAAATCCTTCTAGATTGAAGGGATTAGTTTTGGGATACCATAATCCATAGGAAATGGTTCCAAATAAATATTTAATTATTCGTTTTACAGCACTAAGATGAGATTCCTTAGGAGTTGACTGAAAATGAGCACATTTGCAAACACTAAACATGATGTCTGGCCGACTAGCAGTAAGATATAGTAGAGAACCTACCATTCCTCTATACTTAGTATCATCAACTGCTTTACCTGTATCATCTTTGTCAATGGAACATGTAGGACTCATAGGAGTTTTCATAGCTTTAGCATCATTTAGACCGAATTTGTGAACAAGATCTTTTGTGTACTTACTTTGACAGATGAATATTCCTTTGTCCGATTGATGGATTTGAAGCCCCAAGAAAAATGTTAGTTCTCCCATCATACTCATTTCGAATTCACTTTGCATGAGATCATAAAATTCCTTACACAAAGATGGGTTAGTACTTCCAAAAATAATATCGTCCACATAAATCTGTATGATTGAATTTCCAGATGAAGATCTTTCAATGAAAAGCGTTGTATCAATCTTTCCTCTAGAGAATCCATGTTCTACTAAAAAGGTGCTTAGTCGATCATACCAAGCTCTAGGAGTTTGTTTAAGACATATAATTCCTTACTTACTTTGAACACATGATATGGGAATTTAGGATTTTCAAAACCAGGTGGCTGTTTAACAAAAACTTCCTCTTCAATAAATCCATTTAAGAAAGCACTCTTAACGTCCATTTGAAATAGTTTAAAACCTTTAAAAGCAGCATAAGCGAGTAAAATTCGAATAGATTCTAACCGTGCAACAGGAGCGAAAGTTTCATCACAGTCGACTCCTTCCGGTTGAGAGTAGCCTTAGGCAACAAGTCGAGCTTTATTTCTCACAACTTCGCCTGCTTCATTTAACTTATTTTTGAATACCCATTTTGTTCCTATTACTGATCTTTTTTCAGGCCTGGGAACTAGATTTCATACTTTATTTTTGTCAAATTGATCCAATTCTTCTTTCATCGCCTTGATCCAATGATCATCTTTTAAAGCCTCATCTACTTTCTTAGGCTCAAGTTGAGATGTGAGTGGTAGATTTGCATTATTTTTCTGGGAAGCTCGAGTCTTCATTCCTTCATTTATATCACCAATAACAAACTTTTTAGGATAATCAGGCTCTCTTCTCCATTCGTTTGGAACAGGTCCAATTGTAAGGTTAGTCGACTCGTCAACAGAGGTGGTTTCTTTTAATGAGAGACTTTGATCAGTTGAGGTAGTAGTCGTAGTGACTGAAGACTGGTAGACATCATTATCTGCAAAATTTTATTTCTCGACCAAACGGTTAGTGTCATAAAAAATAACATGAACAGATTCTTCAATAGATTTAGTGCGTTTATTGAAAACTCTATAGGATATGCTATTATTCGAGTAACCAACAAAAATACCTTCGTCACTTCTAGGATCAAACTTACCAATGTTGTCCTTTCCATTGTTGTGCACAAAACATTTGCACCCAAAGGAGTGAAAATAGCTAATATTAGGTTTCTTACCATTCCATAGCTCGTAAGGGGTTTTCTTTAGAATGGATCGAATCAAGCACCTGTTTAATACATGACATGTTGTGCTTACAACTTCTGCCCAGAAATGATGTGGCAGATTAAGTTGCAATGGTTTAGAAGTAGATACAATATCTTTGGAATTGAAGGAACTTCTTGTTTGCTTACCTTTCCGACAAGCATCGCAAATATGATCTTTTGAATAATTTATTTTAGGCAGGCCTAGGACCAAATCGTGTTTGGCTAATTTTTCAATTAGCCTCATGCTAGCATGTCCAAGTCTCTTGTGCCAAATCCAAGGATCTTCTCCCATAGCTGCCAAGCAAATATGTCCAGCTGGACTTTTAACAGAGTCGAGCACATATACATTTCTTGTTCTGCTGCCAGGAAGAATTTCTTTTCCAGTTTTGTCTTCTATAACACAGCCAGTCTTTTTGACTCCTACCTCTAAGTCAGAATCACACAATTGATTGATACTCAAGAGATTATATTTGAGTCCTTCAACCAAATAAACGTTAGAGATATCACATGAATTATTAAACGAAATAGTTCTTGTACCGATTACCGTTCCTGTTGAGTTATCACCAAAAGTGACTAGTCCTCCATCAAAGTCAGCAACAGATTTGAACAAGCTTTTGTCTCCTGTCATGTGACTGGAACACGCACTGTCTAGATACCATTTCCCTTTTGACTTCTTCTTGTGGTGTTCCTGCAAAACAAGGTAGTTACTTTCTTTTAGGTACCCAAGCTTCCTTGGGTCCTTGAGGGTTAGTGCTTTGATGATCAGTCTTGGGTTTCCATATCCAACTTGGAGAGGGTGTATAATGAAACCTACACTGAAAATACTTATGGCCCGTTTTTTCACAGCAAAAATATTTTTGTGAAAAGTGATTTTCAGAAAATGACTGAGCAGTCGACTTATGAAAGTTTCTCTGAGACTTCCTTTCAGTGGTTTGAAAACTTTTGTTAGACTGATTTTTCTCCTCATAATTGATTGACACATCTTTGGAATTATTAGAGGCACTTGTACTATTGATAGGTCTTTTCCCAGTGGACTTGTTGTTATGAGTCAATTTGTTAGATTTAACAGAGCTATGGCTGGTGCACTTGCGCAACCCATTAAGTTGCAGTTTCAAGTCATCAACTTCTTCGTAAAGAAGATCCCTTTCTATTTCAACTACTTCTAGTTTAAGTTCCTAATCCTTTCGTTCCCTCTTAAGCTTTTTATATTCATTAAACACCCTATTTAAATCCTTGAGAGTTTGGTCAAGCAACTCTTGAGTTTCACTACAGTTGGAACAGTGATAGGGTCTTACCTCGCTAGTTTCACCGATTGCCACGAAGCAAATGTTTTCCATATCTTCCTCATCATCGTCAGAGACCTCATCTTCACTCCAACTGATGAATGCTCCTTGTTTTTGATAGTTTTTCGATGGTTTCCTCTTTGCATCAGGGCATTCAGATGCAATATGGACATATTTTCCACATTCATAGCATTTTCCATCATTTCTTTGAACAACGGAGGATTTAGCTTTCCTGAAATTTGAATTTCCTTTTCTATTGTTTCTTGATATTCTCATAGATTCAATTACATGCCTAGAGATCATAGCCACTTCTTCTTCCTTGAACTCATCATCAGATTCTTCAGCCTGTGACTTGAAAGCAACCATTTTCTTCTTTTCATCCTTCTGATATCTTTGAATATGATTCTTTTCAAAAGCCATCAGATTTCCTCTTAGTTCATCATATGTAAAGTTGTCCAGATTTCCATCTTCTAAAACAATTGCCTTTGTTTCCCAAGTTTTGGGCAGGCTTCTGACAAGTTTTCTCACTGGTTGAGAGTTAGTGTAAGTCACACCAAGAAATTTGAGTTCACCAATGATTTTGCTAAATCTGGTGAACATTGATTCAATATTCTCACCATCCTTCATGCTGAAAGCTTCATAGTCGTGTGTGACCTCAAGTTTATCCCACATTTCTTTTGCAGTCTCGCATTTTGATATTTTGGCATATTCCTCTCAACTGACTGCACAGTACAATAAGGCTATTGCTCTAGCATTTGTTGATAGAGTCTCCTGTTGTTCTTTAGTTACATCATGCGACTCCAAATCAATTTTTATATTTGGATCTTTTGCATCCATATTTGGAATAGGTTTAGGTCCTTTCTTGATCACAATCCATGCTTGATAATCCGTTGATTGCACAAAGATCTTGAACCTTTCTTTCCAATGGCAGTAGTGTTCACCATTGAAGTAGGGTGGCCTCGTTGTGGAGTGCCCATCTTGTAAAATTGCACCAGGGATCTGATATGTAGCCATTTGATCTTTTCTCACTTGTTGTTAAGCAATGAAGCGTAAGACCTTGCTCTGATACCAATTGAAAGTGCAAGAGATGGGGGGAGGGGTGAATTGTAACTTTTTCGTTCAGATAGTCGACTGACTGAGAATACTAGTCGACTATATCGTAATGCAGTAATAAAAATGTAGAAATAAAATTGACACAGGTAATTTATACTGGTTCAGATTCAATGTGAATCCTAGTCCAGTCCCCTTGGGTTGCAAGGGTGCTCTCTGCAGCTCTTTGTAAATGTTTTGGTACAATGGTTTGTTTGAATGGAGCTCCGACGTCTACACTCAAACACTCGAATTATTTTTGATACAGTGCCTTAAAAACTATTCTATATCTCTCCTTTCTTTTTTGTTTACACTATATCACTCAAGAATACAATGTTTGTGAAAAGTAAAGCAGAGAACTTGAGAGTATGAGACGACTGTATATTTTTCTTTGTCACTGGAGCCTCGAATAAATAGTCTTCACATGTTTAGCCGTTAGACTCTATTTTTGCAGAGATATCAACCCGAGAGATTTGATCCTTGAAAATTAGGAATATTTGAGGATCCTAATTTCCAAGAATAAAGCAAGAGCTTATTAAGACTTGTAATGATCCTTTCCTTCTATGGTATCAGCCTGGTTGGCAGATGCTTCTTTCCTTGTACGTTGTTGATGAGAAATAAAGGTTGTACAGCTGCTTTCCTTGTGCGCCATTTACCTTGTTGGAGTGGTACTTGTTTCCTTGTATAGTAGATCTGATTTAATGCTTGGCTCACCATGATTGTGTTGATTTAAATGCTTGAGTAAAACTGATTTTGCTACAAAAATACGCAATAGCCTATCTTGAATTCCGTTCTTTATGCAACCGACTTGGGCTTGCCCTTCTATTCAGCCGACTGAACTCCTGTTGTCCATTGGGCTTATATGTCCGATCCATTTGATTTATCCTTTGAGTATTGGTACCTACACAACAATTTTTCATCATTAAGATCATAACACTAATAGTGATATGGTTAATCAACAAGTATAAAAAAGAGCGATAATGACACTAAGATTTTTACGTGGAAACCCAAAAGAAAAAAAATCATGAGCCAAGAGGAGCAACTGATATAACTATAGCAAGGATTTTACACTTTATAGGTCTGAGTAAAATACTCCAAAGACCACTACACACTCAAAAAAAATAACTCTCTTTTAAGATTTTCTCACCTCACTACAATATCGCTCACACTCTCTATTTTTCCTCATACTATTTCTCTCTCCGTGAGAAATCAGCTCATGATTTAGATTTTAGAGTTTTGAGAATCTACATTGGTTGGTACTTATTTGTCCATGTTAGTTCTCCTATATTACTTACTCTGTTTAAAGGGCTAGAAGCACACGGGTCTTGGTTGACATGTGTGCTTCCTAGGGGCAGTTTTGGTATTTTGATTTTTTGTGTGCTTTAAAGACGATGTGCTATGTTAGGTTGTGGGTGTACTTTTTGTTTTTGGACTATAAGGTCACATTACCGGGCTGAATGAATTTACTGAAATGTGGGTCCTGAGTTGAAAGTTTATGCTACGTGTTGCATTGGCAGCATTTTTAAATGATTGTTCTAAAAAAATGTCCCCCATTAAACTCTTATGTTACAGTCTCTTGCTTAGGCCCCTCTCCAATCTCCATAGCTTGTTTTAGTACTCTTCTGTTATACGAATGTTAAATAGACCGAGAAAGTACATGTAAGGATTAATTTTCCAAAAGTACTTCTTTAGCTTGGAATATATTATTGTTACACCCTGTATCTTAGAACTAAGGTTAGACTCATGTCAATAGATCTTGAGTGGAAAAACTGAAGGTTTGAACGTTTTGCGAAAATGGTTGATAGGCCTACTTCGGGCAGCCATAAATCCATAATTAGTTGGGAATTTGGGAAAGTACCCTTAATGAAAGTTGTAGTATATAGAAATACCTTTCTAACGATATATGTACCAGGCCAATGAGAGATCAGATCGAGGAGATATGATCGTCTCAATAAGGCTAATAGTAAGGCACTTAAAATTCGATAGAATCGGCTAAGTTTTCGATATGTATGCCTTCCAGTCAAATTTCGTGAAAATCCGTTGGTAATTTGAGGAAACTTAAAACATGAAAGTTGTAGCCCTTTGAAATAGCTTTCCAACGGTATATTTTGGAGCCCAAACAGAGCTTTGTACAAGAAGTTATGACAATTTTACCGAACACTGTATAGAACCGACACACGTCGTGTTTCAGGGCGCGTGAGGGCGCGTACGATAGCCCCGCATCGCGGGACGATCACACAACTCTGAGTATCAACCTACAGAATGTCGCGCGATGCACGCGCGTCGCGAACCCATCGCATAACAGGTCAGGTTTCGGGTTAAAAGTCGGGATTTCGCGTTTTAAGTTATATTTAACCTTGGGGTTTATTTCCCTTACACCCCTAGTCACGAAAAATCACCCTAAAGTCAGAGGCAACAAGTTCCAAGCCTCAAGAACCCTCCAAGGTAAGTTTTATCATGATTCTAGATTGAACTCAAGTCCCTAATCTCTTTCTAACTTGAGTAAACCCTTCTAATCAATAGAGTTGTGAGTGAAACATTATTGTTGGGCGTGGAAACCCTAGACCTCATATTCAAGAGGATTGAATGTCAAAAAGGTAATTCTTCTACACTCTAATCATTCATAATAGCGAATTGATGAGTTCTTGGGAGAATAGTAAATGGGTTTAGTAAAGAGAATTACACGAACTATAGTAGGGTTTTGGATTGTTGACTTGAGATTGTTATAATGATATGGGTGATGGAGAATGATGTTAATTACACCTAATTGAGATTGTAGAATCACCTAGAAGTAATAGAATGGGAATTAGGTGAAGAAACACCATTAAGGGAGATTGTGGAGCTTTATGCCAACTAAGTGTTTGATAAAATACTTAGATGACCAAAGCATGAATATTATTGCTGATATAGAATCCCTTTGACTTGTATTGGTATAGATCAAAGTTGAAAGGGTTGACGAACATTGTATTACGCTCAAAGGTTGGAACTAAGGTATGTGAGGCTAACTATCTACGTTAGGGAATATTCATGATTCTCCCTACGCCTCATTCTTCATAGTTGTCCGTAATTTGACTCAGAATATAGTTTAGACCTAGTTTCATGATATGATATAGAACTGTTATCTTCTAGGGTTGCAGTTACAGAATTCGTTTATGGTTGTCACTTTGAACATCATGAACTCAGCACGTAATCTTTATAGACTTATGCATTGTTATCACATGAGTCTCAGTCAGTTTATAACCAGTTATTTACATGAGTCCCAAAATCAGAAACAGTTATCATGCTATCAGCTATAGCCAGTCTCAAATTTGTAAATTGTTAATGTTGAACACCTGTATCTGTATTTTTGGGCCCTAGGCCACAGTTTAAGCATACGCATTGCTTGGGCCTGAGGCCACAATTTTTGTGCACATTATTTGGGCCCTAGGCTACAGTTATATTTACAGTTTTACAGGTGATCCTTCATCCAGAACAGGGAGTACTTCAGCTTCTTGCTTTCCTGTTTAGTTCAGTTTCAGTTTCAGTTCCAGTGTTTTATTGCTTCAGTTGCTTTACATACTAGTACAATTCAAATGTACTGATGTCCCTTTTATTGCTTGGGGTCCTGCATCTCGCGATGCAGGTAACGACATACAGGTTGACGATTCAGCTACTTAGGAGTGTTCGTATCAGCTACTGTTGTGAGCCCTAGTTTCCTTCGGGGCGATATTAGTCATGCAGTTCTTACAGCTTTCTAGACAGTTACCTTTTTGTATTCATTAAAGGCTTCATAGACACAGTTCAGATAGTCAGATATTTATTATGTTAGCCTTGTTGGCAGTTGTTCAGTTGTTTTGGTTTAAGCCATCTTGGCTACGTTCAGATATTTCAGATTGTCTAAGTATTTTCGCATTATGATTTCAGTCAGACCTTTAGTAGATCAGCATGTGTTTAGTTGTTTCCACATTCAGTTATGTTTTTGATATCACATGTTGATTCAGCCAGCCAGTTGGTTCGCTTGGTCACATGCAGTCAGGCACCGGGTGTCGTGTTACATCCAGGCCCAGGTTCGGGGCGTGACAATTATTATCAAACTTCATTTTTAAAAAGTTACTACTATAACTGATTACATTTTGTAGTTCCATAGGTGATGCCTTACCTCACAACTGTAATTCTGTAATCAAATTAATTGAATATTGTTACAACTGATGAAATAAATTATTCGGATGTTTTTTTACAATATTGTTTAATATCCTAAAAATAAACTAAGATAGGTATTACATTATCAAAAAATCATTTCTAATGTATTAAGTTTATAATTATGGAGCACCATAATAGCCAAAATAATTTATTAGTACATGATCAGTGGCGGAGCTACTCATGGCCAAGGGTGGTCACTTGCACAACCTTGGCTGGAAAATGGTACTAGTATATGGATTAGATATTATACATAACTGAATATAAATTAAATTTTGAACACCCTTAAAATAATTGAGATAGATAACTTAGAGGTAAAGAAAACATACAAACAATGTTTGAAGCTACTTGGTTGATTTGTATTTGCACTTATTTCCTTCCATGTTCTGACTAAACTTATTTGTATTTGAGTTACGACTTGCATTTAGTTTAAAGCTTGAGTTTTCTAGCAATGAAATTTATGAAGAATAACTTGCAAAATCAAATGGACCTTAAATTTTTAGGCCAGTGTGCAATGATGATGTAAAAAATTTCGTTGCACTCATTCATCGGAAAAAAATTATATACTCATCAACATTTGAACAACCTTACCAAAATTTCTGGTTTCGCCACTGCACATAATTATGATAGGTCAAGTAGATAGAAAAAGTATTTTATACCACATTTATGCCAGTGTTATATGACACAATAGACACATAATCACCATATGTATAAAACATTTATGTTTTAGTTTAGGGGGATGATCGTTTAAATGACGTTTCCGTATTTAAAGTAGTTAAAATTCAATAAGTTTTGAAATGCTGGTTAAAATTTGGTTAACGCGTGGTTGAAAAAGTGTTTATTAGTCTTTTTCTTCCAATTTTTTTATTAGTAAAGTCACATAAAATGAAACAAAGGAAATAACCTCATAACACAAATTATTGAATCCATGCTCTCAAAATTTCTATCTTTTCATACACGACTTTCAAGAAATAATAGAATATATTTAAGATTTTTATAATTGCATAAAAATAAAATTATAATATATGTTGGGCTCGTGCTGACACGTGTTGACACCCAATTTTTGCCCTCCTTTTTCGTTTAATTAATTTCACTATGCTTCTCAGTCCTGAAAATTCGCCAGAATGAGTTTGGAATATTTTCATTAATTATTATGCTATTTTTCGAGATATATTTCTCTAAGTTAAGAACATTCTTATTGTTTCTTAAAAATTACCAAACACCGTATTTTTAATTATAAAAAAAAATTACTAAGCATCATTCTTTACAATTAAAAAAAAAATAGTGTTGATATTCCTATATCGATATTGGCATTGACATTTTTCCTTTAATCTTATTTATTACTATGTTAATCATCGTTTATTCTATTTTAAAACTAAATACGTATATTAAATTACTTGTATTATAATTTTCATATGTACATGTTTGTGGGAATTAATTAGGACCAAGGAGCATATTTGAATTAATTGATTGAAGTAAGAAGGGATGAGAAAATAATTTATCTACCTAAAATTTGGGCCAAATTCTATTCCTATCTTGCAAAATCTGTGGCCCAAAAACACCTCTAGCCCAATTCCTACCGACCCAAACGCCCCAGCCCAAGACCCCACTGAACCGACCCGGCCCAAGCCCCTAAACTAAATCCCCCAAGTCCCCAAAATCAGTCCTCTTTCTCCTTCACCTAACAGACCCTAACGCTCCTCTCTCCTCTCTCCTCTCCCTTTCAACGTTAACCTGCCACCCCACTCCCCGTCACTTCCATCACTCCATCTCTGAAAACTTGCAGGCTCCATGTGCCATTTCAGCCGATTTTAGGGTAAGTCCCATACCCATAATAGCCTCGAGCGGATTCGAAGACTCGACCACGATAATAGCCTCAGTTCTCTGTAACAGAAAAGGTAATCCTTAATGCTTTCCTTCATAATTTATGTTTTAGTATATTACTGGGGTATGATTAGTGCTTATCTGATTTGTTGATTGAGTTAGATTAGTTTACAATTGATATGGAGACCGTTTAGTTTGAACGATGAAGATTGTTGTAGTTGTTAGTATAGCTTAAATCTAGTTTTCTTTTGGTTAGTGTGAGATGAACTTAGATGTGAATTATAAGAGTATTAAATCGAAATGCTCGTTATATGATCCTTAACTCGTGGCTGCCTATTGCCAGTTTGGTCATTAGTTGCGTCTGTGGGTCGATAGCTCTTAGTATTCTTAATGTTACTGGATAAGATATTCCAGTTTCACCCTGCTTAAATATGGATTTTATGGATTAGAAATTATTCAGTTCTGATTATGATTCCTGGTTTGAGTGCAACTGATCAAGTAATGTTACCAGCTGATCCTTTACTATGTGTTTAGCCTTAGTCTGGGAGGATGTAGAGTTAGACTATGAGCTACAAGCTCAGTTTATAAGAGATTTTCTTGGGATATTTAATTTACAAATTCTTGATAGCATTCATAACTGATATCTTTGAGGGATTTTTGACTTAACATTAAAGAGGCATTTAGGTTTAACTTACTTTTGGAAGATGGTCACTCAATATTCACTCAATGTGGTCATGTGTTATGGTTTCTAGATATCGCAATTCATGTGCGTGTGCAGCCTCCGATGTCTTATAATTGCAAATTAATACAGTTTCGTTTTATTCTTTGGGGGACATAAGCTGTTTCGTCATAATAAAGGATGAAATCGTATTAGTTTCTCCCGAACCCTTAAAGTGAATCCTCTTGCAATACCTTGTGGAGATTATAGCGGGCTTCAATTATTTTTATTATTTCTTTACTGTCACCCTGCTCTAGTTTCATTAGTTGAGACTGCTTTTCAAGATTGGTTTAATTTGAGGGAGTTGAGTTTTAACTCAACATAGCCTCATGATACTCCTAACTAGGTAGGCAGTCTAATCCATCTAGAAACGAGCTTCCTTCTAGCTTGTTAGGTTTGAGCATGCTTCATGTTTCATTATCAATATTTGTCAAAGGTTGTATATACAAAAAAAGAAAAAAAAAGAATATAGAATTGTGAAAGTTAGCTAGGCCAAATAGGTCACATTATATCATAAATTCCTCAATACAAACATGTTAATCCTCCTTGCTGCTTCAGTACATGTGTTGTATGATCTCTTCCTCTCCCTCTATAATTTTGTTACTGTAGCACTCTTATCTGTCTGGCAGTCTGTTGATTGTTCATACTCAGCTGTGTCCTTCCTGTGAATCTTCTAGTTCTCTTTCCTCATTAATTTGTTAAAAGAAAATAAATGACAGTTTAGCATGCCATCCTATCAAGACTAATGTAATAAAGGGTGGACTACATTGAGATATCTATCAATGCTATGTGTGCAAAGCTAAGAATTGAAACTGCCTCCAGAAACCTTAAAGGCATTAAAATGTTTCTCTGCTCTGCTATGTTAGCTCAAAGCATGTATTTGTTTGAGTAGTGAAATATTCATCCACCTATTGGATCAAAAACTTCTTGGGAGAATGAGATCAAAAGTACTTTTTTTTTTCTATGTAACCAAGTAGTACTAACTTTTGAACACCTTATGGATAGTCAAAGCATGAGTTTTCCCCTTTAAAGCAGTTCATTTCCTTGTTTGGGCCTTGACTTATGATTTAGCCTTAAAGTGGTCAGTTTTGATTGTATTCCCTATTCTAGTTAAGTTCTTGAAGGAAATTAGTTTACCAATCACTAGTTGTCTACATTGGTTTTCCTTAATCCCTCCTAGAAACTGTTTGGATGGCTAACAACTGAGAACCTTATCATGTTAGTTTTGCCAGATATTTGAGTTATCACAAGCTTGTTCAGAATGTGTGTTAGCCAAAAAAAATTTATGTGTACATTCTATGCTTTGCATTAACTACATATTGTCATGATAAGTATGATTATAATTTCCTCTTTGATTCAGTAATATAGGAAAACGTAAAGGAAAATGAATGTGATCTCAACCCTCCTTAAAGGAAAACCATAAATGATTTGAATTTGAACATTGTATGATCATGTCTCTTTAGTTGTTTTAAGAGCTCATGCAAATCTTTATTTATGTGCTTCCTATTGTCTCTGCTCTTAAGGCAAGACCCCTGTAGTGAGTTCCACTCATTTTTCTCCTATACTTGACTGCTTCTGTGTTGTTAAAGAGAAAGGGGACAATATACAGGTGGATTAAGTAAAAAATGAATAGATCACTGTTAATGTAGACTGGTGAGCCCCTCAGTCTCATCAGATGGGGTTGCTACCTATTGCGAATAGATTTTTCCAAGAGCTATACATTGCCTTTGCTACTAGATATGATGTGGCAGTTGAAAAGGGTCATTTATCACTCCATTCTTCATCCATCACAGGGTATATTTATTTCATGTATCGTTATCTTTACATCAATGGGAACACTGTTTGATTTCATAGGTGATCCATGTGTACCTCATCCTCAATAGCCATATCTTCTTTTCAAGAATTGCTTAGGAATCCATCCTTCAGGTCTCATACTAAGTCATCTTTAGAGCACCAACAATTTTAACTTTGTATTAATTTGTCTACGTCTAGTATTAATTCCTTTCACCTGGTTGTGATGGCTAGTGTTGGTATTTGAAATGCCTATCTGAACTTATAATTCTCAATAGTAGAAGTGCAACATGGTTATTTCCAAGATCATTTTATCAGCTTGAGAAACTATAATTTGCTTAAGCTGAGTCCAGATGATTAGGGGGGGGGGGGGGGGGGGGTGTTAGGCTTCAATAAGTGCCAAATTGATTTTCAACATTTATGAATGACTCATGTTCTAACTATTTCTGGCTTATCTGACTGGATGTGTGTTTGAAGTATTAAATATGATCTTATGTCATTTATTAACTCTTGGAGTCATGATTTGATTAAATGGATGTCCTGCAGTCCTAATAGGCATATGTGTGATTCAATTTGTAATATAAAACTCTGTACTTAACCATGTCCTACCGTTTGAGAAGCTCTTGTTTTAAACAAATACTTGCAAACTGTTAAGTTGTTAGTACAGGTTAAACCCGGTAGTTTTTCTTTGTTTTATCATGTTGTGGCATTAGTTCCAAAATGTGCATTTGCTTAGAGATTAGTGTAACTAACTACTGCTCCATCCCTCTATTTTAATAATATAGACTTGTCTTCCAGCTCCTCTTTTATCCGTTGCATTCAGTTTTTCCTTTCTATCACTGGATAATAACTGAAACAGTCTATGTGGTTGCCTTACAATTTAGATTGCCTTTAATCCTTTTCTTTCTTTTGTTTTCTTTGCATATGTACGTGGGAGTATACTGGAGTTGTATGACAACTCCAAGACTGCTCGGAAATAGAGAAACAGCAGTGTCATTCGCTTGTGTTTAGCAGCCTCGTTCTCGTCCACGTCTCGAGTCTCCGTCCTTCTTCCTTATTCAAAATTTTAAGCCTTCATATTGTTTGATGCATGTTATTTATATTATTTGACTAACACTCTTGTGAATTTGTATTTTTGTAGTTTTGTTTTGAACTCGTAACTTGACTTAAGTATATTAGTAAATTTAGTCATTATCTTCCCTACGCTCTCTTTTTTAGATATTGAACTTAGTGTATTTATTCGGATTAGGCGTATTAGAGTAGTCACATAAATGATGTCAACTTTTTTTTTCAGGTTGTAAGAAATTGATTTTTCTAAAAGGTGAAACTGGAGACTTCTTTCGAAATAAAGAATTTGCTAACAATGTTTTTTTTTTTCTTTTCAAGTGTTTCAAGCAAGAGCTAGGCATATTCTATGTGATGGCCCACACATGGATTTTTTTAGAAATAAGAAAAAACGCCGGTTTTGGAGGATAAAAAAAAAATAAGAATTTTAGTGGCCCAAAACATCTTGCTATTTTTAGAATTCGTTCTTTTGCACTAATGTCGAGAAAGCTTTATCTTCCAAGTTGAAAACAAAAAAAATCATATTAGGCTTATGTATAGTGGCCAAGTTATTTTACAAGAACTACAAGGTACGTACTTATTTTAATATACATATACTATCTTATTTTTTTAATCAATCTTTTCATTATGCGTGTACTTATCTATATCACGGTACTTATACATATTATTATATTTTTCATGGCTATTTCTAAAAGTATACCTTTTACACTATATATATATTTTTTTTTTACATACGATAAATATACTTCATGTATATATATTATTTTCTCATAAAAAAATATACATTTTCATACTCTACATTATATATACTGTCCTTATATACAACAATCATATTATACCTCATCTTCTAAAATATACATACGTACTCTTTTGAGAACAATATATATATTCCTAATACATATAATTTTACATCTTATCTTAATTGCTTTCTTTATTATGGGTGTATCAACATACTATTTTCATACGCGCATACCATACCCGTACTATCTTATTTTTTATTAATTCTCTTAGTCGTATTTTCATTATATGTACACATATAGTACTATCATGACATCAATAATTGTTTTTTTTTTTGTTACCCAACTTATACATATTATTATATTTTTCATGGCTATTTCTAAAGTATACCTTTTACACTATATATATATTTTTTTTTACATACGATAAATATACTTCATGTATATATATTATTTTCTCATAAAAAATATACATTTTCATACTCTACATTATATATACTGTCCTTATATACAACAATCATATTATACCTCATCTTCTAAAATATACATACGTACTCTTTTGAGAACAATATATATATTCCTAATACATATAATTTTACATCTTATCTTAATTGCTTTCTTTATTATGGGTGTACCAACATACTATTTTCATACGCGCATACCATACCCGTACTATCTTATTTTTTATTAATTCCCTTAGTCGTATTTTCATTATATGTACACATAGTACTATCATGGCATCAATAATTGATTTTTTTTTTTTTTTTTTGGTTACCCATGATATACATATCACGTATATACATTATTTTCTTATAATATATATATCCTCTTATTCTATATTATACATACCACTCTTAGATAAAACAAATGTCATACATATTTTCCTCATGCACACATTAGTATTAACTACTTCCTTTATATATATGTATTTACTCACATAGCTACAATTACATTAAAAAAAAAACCTTTTTTTTTATTCAAATAATTTTTGAGAGAATAATTTCTTTTTCCGCAATTCTTTAAATAGGTGATAATAAATAGTTAGATAGCCTCCCTCTAATATTAATTAAACTAAGTTTAAAGACTTTACTCGGATAGGCTCTGAGGGATGCCTAATACCTTCCCCTCGGGGTAAATAAAACTCTTACCTAGAATCTCACAGGTTTTAAAGACTAGAAAATGAAGTTTACATTTTCACAAATGGTTTCTTAATATTTTCTAAAATTAGGTGGCGACTCTGAAAATTTACAAAACCAGAGGAAACATAATCATAAGTTATGAACTAGTTTTAATCCGTTAAAAATAGGACATGACAGCACGGACTTCGGTATCCAGTAAGAAGAGAGAGTGGTACAGCTGAAGCAAACATGTCTTCGTTTACATGCCTGCTTGCAGCAGGGGTACTATCGGAAATTCACAATATTTTATATGATTTAGATGCATTGTATTTCTAGTCGTATCACTTGTACATGAGTGAATAAATTTGCTGATAGGATGGGGACCACTTCAATTTATCATTTCTGCCATCTTTTAATGCGGGTCCCCCAATGAATGCATTAGTTTGACATTGATTTGAGGTGTTTTTCAAATTTCAAATACAACTTCAAGTTATATTTGAAATTTTTATGGTCAAACATTGATTTTCAAATAAAGTGAAATAATTTTTCGAAAAAAGTGAAGAATTCTCATGACCAAACGGGTCCTTAATATTTTACATAAAACATTAAAAAATATACATAATCAACCCTACTTAAAAATTTTATATGGATACGTATTGGGCACATGCACAGCACAGGATTCTTGTCACTAGTTATTGTCATGAACTTGCCTTTTGTACGGAATCAATTTGAGTAAACTTTAAATATTTACTTATTAATTGAGGTATCTATTTAATCTTGACTAGTAAATTTACCCGCGCTTCACACAGTTGTGAAAGATGTCAATAATTTTACAAAAAAAAAAAATAGTAGAGCTCTTACAAACATCAATATTATCCCGCTTTTCCGAGACAGGAAACTTATAAACAACGTAGATTTGAGTTAATTCATAAACTTGATTTTTCCTAGAGAATATTAAAGGCTTCACTTATGTAACATATAGTTAATCATTATTTACAAATGAAGAGTATTTAACTTTATCTACGAAGAAAGATTTAAGGAGTATTAGAAAACACCTTGTCTATGCCCAACCATTACATGTTAATTTCTTCACTTCAGAAAAGCTTTTCTTTTGCGTTATACATCTTCCTTTCTTCATCTTCATTTTTGTCACGACCCGACTAGAGGGCCATGACGGGTGCCCAGAGCTGACCACCGAGCACCGCTTATCATACTAATTACCATACCCAGCCAGAACATGAATACAATTACTCAAGATATTGCTTACCATGAATGATTACTAAATATCTCCCAAAATATGCATATACATACATAGGCCCCTAAGGTTACAAAAATGATATACGAAATGTACACTAAGAGATCACGTATCATCTACTACCCACACATATGTATCTACGAGCCTCTAACTGGAGTACTGAACGTAAGGATGGGACAGGACCCTGTCATGCCCCAAATATGTACACAAAAGAATATACCAATAAGTTGCACCTCCAGATTAATGAAGTGCTCCTATGTATGTGCTGACGAGATTCCTAGGATTCGGGGTCGTCTCCATATCTACCTATGGGCATGAACACAGCGTCCATAAAATAAAGGACGTCAGTACAAATAATGTACTGAGTATGCAAGACATGTATAACAAACATAATAAAGAAATAAAAGGACATAAAGTAAAGGGATAACCTGTAACTGATTGCCTCTTAAGGCAGAATCATGCATGCTAGCTTTTATATTAAATAACATCATATCATACATACATATATATATAAGCTGCCCAACCATATAGGTATGGTGTGAACATCATTAGCCCGCGTCAGGGCCTCCCGCGTCCGGGGTAACCATCTCATGCGGCCCACTAGTGGTGACTGCCCGGCCATACGCGCACGGTCTATCATCATCATAGCTGCCCACTACGCCTATCGTAGTGGTGACTGCCCGGTCATTTAGGCTCAGTGTTATATGTATAGTATCCTGCCCATTAAAGCTCAGTGTTATCATCATATCGTCATCATCCCGCGTCCGGGGTGTATCATAACCTGCCCACTGCAGTGGTATGCACATCTACGTGCCTGCCCGACCGACTATAGTGTGGCGTGGTGCAGTAAAATAGTGCAATACATATATATACAATGCATGAGGAGTAAATAAACTGACATTGGGCCTTTCGGAGTGACATAAGGTCGGTAACCTCCGCATAAATTATGGAATTCGTATCGAATCCAACGAAATAACTTAATGATGATAAACATGTAATATTTCAAGAATCAATCAAATAATTAAGGCATTAAGATTGAAATACATAGCATAGGAATGGAGTGAATTTGTTATGAAACGTTCATGTTCATGTTCTAGTTGGATTCGTGCCAAAGGAAGAGAGAAACGAACACCTTACATACCTTTACGTCTCTTTAACTCTTCAACTAAACATTTTCCTTTGAAGCTGACGATTCTACATTCAAGAGAATTCATAACAAGATTAGATAACAGGAAACATCCTTTAGGTAGAAACTAACATAACTAAGAGCTAACGAAAATTGAGCAGTATCTCCTTTGTTTCAACAACTTCCTCCATATAATAAACAACTTCCAAACATCAACAATAACACCCACAATATCATAATCAATAAACCTCTTCAAGTTAAGCATTATTCAGTTCTCAAATTCCTTTTCATGTTTTATTAATATGGATAGACGTTAATATAAGAACTCGAGCAAGATATTATGGGTATTTATGATTGCTTTGTGGGGCATTGGATGTGTTTTCTAGGCTGTGTGCAGGAATGAGGTAGTAAGAATTATAGAGAAAACTCTGCCAAAATTTTTGCAAATTGAATTATTTGTATGTCTATAGAGAAAGAGTAAAGAGAAAATATGACCATCAGCCGTTTGGTAAGTCATGATTGAAGGGACAACTATGAGACGCTTTCAAAGAGAAGTTTTAGAATGATCTTAATTTAATTTAAAGGACGAACCCTGGAGGGAAAAATGATTAGTAATTAAAGAAACTGGAATGAGTTGTATCCGAGATTTCGGAGGATTGAGACCTATTGGAAACATAAAGAAAGTTGACATTAGGAACTCAACTACGGTATTACAATTTATAGATTAGATTGGTTAGTAAGAGATAACAAAAAGATATTGATATAGAAAAGGAAGTTAACGAGTACGGGAAAGTTTCACCCTAGAAGTGTGTGTCTATATATATATATATATATATATATATATATATATATATATATATATACACGAGATCAAGATGGGTCTGTATTCATAGTGGAATGTTCTGCAAACCTCAAGGTAGATATTATTAAGTGACAAACGGGAAAGAACAATTTAAGAGCAAAGGAAACCAAGGAGGACCTTGAGGACAGAAGTGCGAGAAAGCGCGGTTATGAATTGATTAAAGGAAGTTATGTGATCGGAGACGATAAGAGGAAGCTTAATAAATTAGTAAGGTTGGCCAAAGGTAGACAGTGATGGCATAAGACAATGGACTTGGAATAGAGATACGATAACAAAGGAAACGGGACGAATATACGAGAAATAGACATAAATATGAGCAAGCTATGGTATCGGAAAGGCAAATAAGAATGTAAACGACGGAGGTTGAAGAGACAACGAGAACGATAAAGCATGAAAAGTTAGTAGACAGACAGATAATAAGGAAAGGGACGACCTTGAGTACGGGCATAAATTTCTGGCTACAAAAGAAGAAGGATAAACTGCGTAATTCGGATAAGTTCAGTTTTAAATGAGCAAGTAATACTATAAGTAAGTAAAGTAAATACCGATAAATACAGGTAAGAACATTGACATCTACCTCAGAGCGAACTCTACCTCAACATTCGAGGATGAATGTTTTTGAAGGGGGGGAGAATGTTACACCCCGCACTTTTAGAGCATGAGAATGCCACGTACTTTACCGTAGTAATGGAGTATCGGAGACTTCCCATGAAGTTTTGGAAGGTACAAGCCATGGGAAGTACGTAACAATGAAGTAAAGGATGAATTACGATCTCGTAAGTCGTAACCGGGAAGGACAATCTTGAAACACAAGAACATGACCATTATCAAGTATTATAAATGATAAATATCATGTAGGGGGAGTTTTGGAAGATTCCAGGACCAAGCGAATCAAAGAAAATAAATTTGTCGAAAATTTGGAAAAAAGTTGGCAGAATTAAGGATAGAATTTTGGGTCAAATTTGGAGGGATATATGTCCAGGTATATTAGGAGTTTTAAGGTGTTTCAAAAGCCTAAAATGAATTTCGTTGAGTCTAGTTTCCAACGCAACAAACCGCTCATCGATACGACGTCGGAGTAGAGAATTATGAACGTTACAAGTTAGGCAGGCAGAGTAGGGCGCGCTGCTACAGTTCCACCAACTTTGGCACACTATATAAGGGCAAAATCGGATCCTAAACTTCATTTTCTCCACTCCTCTTCATCCAAAAGCATATTAGAGCTCCCAAGAAACATTGAGAGGTAATTAGTGAGCGGATTCAAGTGACGGAGTATTAATCAAGGTCCAGGTAACATGTAGTCGTGATTATAGTTTTGTCTTGCATTGGAATTGGCTTAGATTCAGAGTAAACATTGAAGATATTGTTGCTATAGCAAGAATAAGGTATGAATCTCTTCTTATTAATATTAATTTCAGTTTATTCACGGAGATAAAGTTTATTAAATAGTCGTATAACAAGTTGGTTAGTTGAGAAACTTGGAAAACATCGTATGGGATGTTTTATGGAGCCTATTGGTGTTGATGTTAATCTCATCTTATGACTTTGTTCAAAAGGCATGATTCCTATGTTATGATTCCATATATGTTTCCATAACCTCCTTACTTCCAAAAGTTATAAGTTCATGATTCTTAAAAGCTTCTTATGATACTAAAGATGAGATGTTTTCTATGATGAACATAATGATGGTGATTCTAATTCTAGAAATTCCAAAGCTTATAATTTTAATGCTATTATGATATTATTGAGCTTATTTCATGATTATCTTGATTTTATTCATTGTTGTTGATCTCACCTTATAATAATTGTTCCTTCAAGGTGAGATATAGCGATGATGATAATTCTATAATGAAAATCGGAGGTTACCGACCTTACGTCACTCCGATAGAGTCGTATCTTTTATTTGGCTCTCATGCATGCTTTATATATATATATATATATATATATATGTATGTATTTTCTCACACCGCGCCGCGCTATAGTTTACCGGGCATGACACATAGATGTGCACACCACTGCAGTGGGCATGTTATGATATCGCCCTAGACGCGGGAGGCCTGGACGCCCGTTAATGAAGATAACACCAAGCCTTAATGGCCGGGTATAATACTATCTACACACCGAGTCCCGAAAGGGCCGGGTATGTTACACACCGAGTCCTGAAAAGGCCGGGTACGTTATGATGATATATATATATATGAAAAAGTTTTTTTTAAAGGCCAAGCATGCATGACATCCTCTTTATAAGGCATCCAAATGTACAAGTTATCTCTCTTATTACATGTTACCTTTCATATCTATATTATGTTGTTACTCATGCCTTACATACTCAGTACATTATTCGTACTGACGTCCCTTCTTGTGGACGCTGCGCTTATGCCCGCAGGTAGGCAGGAAGACGGATCAGACCCGTAGGTGTTCTATCAGCGGATTCTCAGGAGCACTCCACTTACTTTGGAGCTACAGTCTATTTAGTATTGTCCTTATGATCATTTGTATCCTATGTAGAGGCTCGTAGACGTGTGTGTACAGCTAGATGTTTTATAGCTCCACCGGTTCATATTATTGTATAATATATTGGTGGCCTTGTCGGCCTTATTTTGAGCTTTTGATACTTTACTGTTAGCCTTGCCGGCTTTATGATATACATTATGTTGTGGCAACCTTGTCGGTCCGCATATGTACATATGTGCTGAATGATCGGATATTCCTATGTGGGGCCTTTTCTGCGTGCAGGTGTTCTTTGAGTTATGGTTTATAATGTTCAAAGTAACGGATAAGTCAGGTGGTTCCTGACCTATGGGTCGGAGCCCATCATACTCCTCGTAGGGGTGTGACAGATCCGTATGTGCTTTATCAGCGGATTCTCGGGAGCACTCCACTTACATATCCGTAGGTGCTTTATCAGCGGATTCTCGGGAGCACTCCACTTACTTCGGAGCTGTAGTCAATTGGTATTGGCCTTCATGGTCACTTGTATTCTATGTAGAGGCTCGTAGACATATGTATACAGTTAGACGTTTCATAACCCTACCGGTTCATATAATTGTATAATATTTTAGTAGACTTGTTGGCTGGTGATGATGGACATAATGGTTG
This sequence comes from Lycium barbarum, assembly GCF_019175385.1. Classification (NCBI taxonomy): domain Eukaryota; kingdom Viridiplantae; phylum Streptophyta; class Magnoliopsida; order Solanales; family Solanaceae; genus Lycium; species Lycium barbarum. The sequence goes on along the minus strand of NC_083339.1, from coordinate 7,065,925 downwards.
AAGATTATATAGAGATGTGTCTTTATGTTGTGATATATGTCCTTACAGATTATGATATCCATAAGTTATCTTTATGGTCCACCCAGAAACGTTTATGAGATGTATGTTTAGAGGTGCTCGGTGTGTTAGCTCTGGGTGCCCATCATGACCCTCTGGTTGGGTGGTGACAATTTTCCCACCATTTTGTTACATCTTTAAGAATATTGCTTTCGTTTCAACTTATGTGATAGATTTTGGATTTTGAGAATCAAATAAATTTTTCTACGGCGATTTTTTCATATGTTATTAAATTATTTTAAATTATCAATTATGATGACTTATAGTACTTTTTACGTAGTTTTTAAGTATGCAAATTTCAATCTGAGAGCCAATTTTTAAATTTTGACGGTAAATTTAGACATGAAATCTTTATGTTTTTAAAAATAAAATTTACATATTTTAAAACTACGCAAAAAGAACTATATGTTATCATAATTAGTAATTTAAAATATTTTTAAAAACATATGAAAAAATCGTGGTAGAAAATTTTATTTGACTCTCAAAATTCGAAATGTGTCACATAAATTGAGACGAAAATAGTATTCTTAAGGACATACCAGAATGGTGGGAAAGTGAAGATGAAGAAAGGAAGATGTATAAAGCGTAAGAATAGTTTTTCAGAAAGTGAAAGAATTAACCTGTAATGATAGGTGGGGTACCTTATGCATTTTAGTTGACAAATAGAAACATCTAACAAGACAAAATAAAAGAGTGACGATGTATAAGAAATCTGACACCACCGCCTTTCAACCGAGTCATAGTAACTCAGCATTGAAGAAGAAAATGGTTCCCAAGATATATCTTCTTGGCACCATTAAAATGACAGAATTTCGTGAAGAGATCGGACCAAAATAGCACTAACTATTTAATCACGTATGCTTTATAGTAGTGCAAAACTGATGAATCATACAAAGTCGTGGGAACAACATATATAGTTATTAATATGAACTAATTTATTAGTTTAATTAGAGAATTAAAATAGTTAGTGGTCTTTTCAAATTCTATCTTGCAGTTATAAAAGAGCACACGATTGGGAAATTCGTGAGAGTAAATTGTAAGGGATGAGTGACTTTCAGTAGTAATGATTCTAATTTACTATTACAATAAAATGAATTAAAATGTGAGAGAAAAATCAAAAAATTGAAAGAAAAAAAAAAGATAAAATGCAATCTTAGGCCATAGAGAGGTGTCACATCACTTTGTTTATGCCTAGCTTTATAATATATATAGATTAACTGATACAAATTTTGTTCTTATGATCTGATAAACAATAAAACGCATTTGCATATTCCTATTGTCTTATGTTTTTCCATCCTAAACCCTAGTTCGTGAAATTCAACCAAGAAAAAACATTTCTATATTTAAACGATGATTTTCAACTTAATCTACACCCCCAACTTATCATCTTAAAATCGTATTTTAAAAATGGGGAAGATATATAACCTTTTGGGTTAAAAACCCTAGCTTCGAAGTTCTTGTAGAGATTGTTGAGGAGGCTAGTTCTAGCCAGAGACAAATTTAGGATTTCTATAACATGGTTGTGTAGACACATAATTTTGATCCTCTTCGTGTGTTTCACCTTATAGTGTCTAAATATTTCTTTTAACTTTAATTTTTGATGTGTCGATTTTATTCTATAGTTATTTTTAGCAAGCTTATTTTTTTAGAATTAAAAAGAAAAAAATATTTACTATTTTTAGAGTATAAGTTTTGTGTTTTAAAGCAAGAAAAATTACAAAAATATGCTTCATAGGTTTTAATTTTTCTTAGCTAGTTATTTATTTTAGATAGTATATTTTTTTTAATTATCTAAAAATAGTTATTAAGTATTTCTTGTTTTACATTAACACAAAAAGGAAAAATGAAAAAAGATGACAAAAGGAAGATATTTCTCTAGATTTGAGCTTTCTAAAAATAATAATAAAAGTGGACACATCAGCATAACAAAAGGGGAGCATCTTTTCTGTTGCATTGCACACAAAACAGAAGGGGAGGGGGCCCACATTTATATTTTTGGCTTTGTTTTTTTTTCAAGTTGGAGAAGAGGGGAATATTATTATTGGGGGTGGGGGCCATGCCTTTTTGAGGTCTGTTGTGTTTTCAAAGGAAAACAAAAATATATATATACACATCATCTTCCTCATTTTGATTTCTCACCCAAAAACTTCACCGGATGACATATGTGAGGAATGACATATGTGACGAATGATGGTTGATTGTTTTAACACTTTGATCCAGTATGTGGTCTGTTTCAGTGAATTAGTTTTCTGAAAATTAATATGTCACTGGGATAAAATTTGAGAGGATGCTTTAACACTAAGATGGCTTTAATTTGAGTATGAATGAAGATTAACTTAGATTTGATTCGTTAGGAAGGATTGACCATTTAAAATTGAATTTTGGACTTCGTGTGACGTCTTATTCGTTCTTTGATATGTGCTATACGCGATTTAAAGCTTAGGCAAAATTGGCTAATCGCCGCGTTGGTAGGCAAATTAATAGGCCGGTTTAATTGTTTGTTTGTTTTTATTCGCTTTCAAATTCCATGTACTCATTTCCCGGGTGGGATGTCCCGGAAGAAACTTTAATGTAAAAAATGTGCCGCTCGTGGAGAAAATCCCGGGATGTCGAGGATGGCTTGGCCTCATTTGTTTGCACTTAATGGAGGTCTGAATCTGAATGGTTCAGACCTTAAGCCATTAAGTGCATTTGTTTACATTAAGATCTAACCACTTATTTGGTCTGAATAGGTCTTAATCATTAAGATCTTGAACAAAGTCTGAATATCATTAAGATATATTTTGTATAAATATTTTTTATCACCAGCTCTACCCCACCCCCACCCCACACCCACCACCAACCCAACCCTCCACCCCCAATACCAACACCTCTGCCACCCACCACCGCTACCCACCCCCACCTACCCACCACCACTACTCACCCCTCACCCCATCGCCACCACCCAACCCCTACACTACCCTGCACTCACCACCAACACCACCTCAACCCTCCACCACTACCCATCCCAACAACCCACCTACCGTCGCCACCCTACCCCTCCTCACCACCGACACCACCCTAATCCCACACTCCACCTACCCACCACCACCCTAACCCCACCCTCCCCCTACCCACCACCACCTATCACCACTATGTACCCACCACCACCAATACCCACCCACACCCCAAAAACCCACCCACTGCCACCACCCAACCCCCACCCTAGCCCCTACCCCCTCCCTCTCACTCACCACTAACACCACCCTAACAACCCACCCACAGCACCACCCACCCCCACCCTCCCCCTAGACCCACCACACCACCAGCACCAATCCTGCCCCCCCCCCCCCCCCCCCCACAAACCACTCACCACCACTACAAAAGCATCTCCAACGTTACTAGAGAACATAAATGTTTTATTTTTTTGTCAAATATTATTTTTATTTCATTAAATTTGATATTATTTTCAAATAGTTAGTTACTTTTTTATTTGAATTGTATAACTATTATGTTTAAATAAATATGTTATGCACATTCTGATGTTAAAAAACAAACGGTCTTAATCATTCAGTGTTCAGATCTAGAGACAACATCTTAATCATTCAGATGTACATTCAGATTCAGACGTCTTAATCTTAACGAAAACAAATGAGGCCTAAAATCATTCCGTTCGTGAGCAACAACAACATAAATCAATCTTGAAAGTAAACAAATTTAAACAAAAACTCCAAATGAGGATTGATAATTAACTCCAAAGCTCATTAATTCAAGATCATGAGTATGTCTTTAAGGGTTGATACCTGTATAATAACCACTACATTGAAAATTTAATTTAATTTTCTTGGCACATATAAGTGCTTTAGAATTTTCAAATATTTAGTGGTTTTAAATGCAAATTCATATCCCTAAGTGCAGTGACACTGTCCATCTCTGCACACGGCAGCCCATTCAAATGGATAACAAAAAGAATAACAATCTTGCATCTTCTTGCATGGTGGATTTGCTGCAATTTCCAAGCAAAACAAACCTGCAAAGTCATAAAAAGTTCTTGTAAAAAGAAAGAAAAAATATTTTTTCGGTTTAATCATCTGACATTCAAAATCAATTGGCACACAAATCTAGATCTACGTCAGGTAGGCTCACTAATCGGGTAAATCTGGTCAGTGGCAAATCAAAAGTTTTGTTAAGGGTGTTCCAAACTTAGCAATATAATTTTTTATATGTACTATATATTTTTCTAGCGAAAGGCGTCCAACTGACCACCCATCATATTATGTGACTCTGCCACTGGCCCTCCCTACTGTATGGTATCTTCATTCTTGGGCTCGAATTCGAAACCTTTTACATTAAGGATGGAGACGTCCCAAATATCCCACCGGTGGTTTAAAAAAGAGAGAGAGAGAGTGTGTAAAAATAATTAACTTGCATTGTATTTTGGTCTAACATGTAAAAACCTTTTTAGTCTAACATAAAAATCTTTCTACCAAAAAGAAAAGTCTAAAATGGCTAAAAAAAAAGGAACAATAGAGATTAATTACACACAAATAATTGGGATGAGAATTAATTACACACCAATGATGGCAATTAGAATGACATAAACCAAGAACAATGTTGTAAAGCAAATGCTAGCCATCTCTTCAGATATAAACACAAGTTTTTCTGATGAATTTTTCTTTGAATTAACTTGAATAAAATTTTACTATTGGAGGTGTTTATATACACACTTATAGGGGCAACAAAATCTGATTTAGATGGGATTTGGGTGGAAAAACATTTATTGCCTTGAACTTTTTTTGATGTTGGTTAGTTATTTTGTTTTAGTGTAATCTGTCTTATTAAAAAGGAAGCAAATTGAAATTAATTAGAGTTGAATGTTTGATCAAGTTGTATACAAAATAACTAAAACAGAAAAGGATAAAAAAAACTCCTAACGTGTGGAAAAAGACTCACAAATACCCCCATTCACCTACTGGTCTAAAAATACCCTCAATATATTTTTTTGGTTCAAGAATACCCCTCAAATGAACACTATTGTTTTGTGCGGATTGTCCTTCAAATGCACTGGTCTTTCATTTTTTCCCTTCGCCTAAAAAAGTGGCCAAAAATACCACGAGGTTGTGGGTTCGAACCCCAGCTTAGTATAAAAAAAAAACAATTTCACAAGGCAAGGTTTCATGAAACTTAGGCCTTTGTAGTTCCAAGTTAGGTCTTATAAGGCATAACTTCTGTAGTTCTAATTTACGTCTAGGGCAACGGACAAGGGGTAAAATTTTGCCTTAAGGCATAACTTCTATATAGAAACAATGTCTTATGGCATAACTTGCCTTACGATTTTTTTAAATTCTGCTGGGATTCTAACTTTTTCTTGAATAGGCCTTATTTGCTATGAAATTTCGCCTTGTAAATTCTTTTTATACTTTGCTGGGGTTCGAATCCAGAATCTCGGGAGCATTTTCGGCCACTTAAAGTGCCTTCACAAAAATAAATCCACCACTTTTATACCCAGGAGAAACGAATTTGAAAAAAATGATACTTAGAAAAGAGAAGCTTTTATCATTTGTCAATACCATTTCTTCGAATTGACATATTTTTTTCTGTTTGTTCTGTTTTTTGGCACATCCAACTATTGTAAAAAGGGAAACAAATTGAATTTTAGCATTAAGAAAACTCAATGTTTATTTAGATATGGGTTTAATGAGCAAACTAATTAGGACAAGCTTAGTGGTAGTTGTTTTCGTTGTATTTGTACATCTATGGTGAAAACTCAAGGCTATGGCTGTGAAGAAACTAAAGTATGTATAATTAACTAATTTTAGTCGGCGATTATCTACATATATTAAAAGCATGAATAATTTTCGCTAAATGTTGAACATCAAAATATCCTTTAAATATTGAACAACATTTATGTCCTTCATAAGTAAACTATTTATTGGATATAATTGTAACTTTTAAAACATCTACGTAACATAATTAGCGTAGAATTTTAATACCAATCAATGTGCTACCAATTGTTAAAGTTCGAAAGTTATACCAATCCTATTAAGATTAAAAAAAAAAAAAAAAACCCCTTGACCACTTCCAACAACTACATAAAGGGACGAGTCCGGAGCCAAAATGACATATTTTTGCAGCCATTAGACCAAAATAGGGTGTTTTTTTTTATACCATAATGGGCATTTCGTTGATTATTCAACGAAATGCCCAGCATTTCGTTGATTATTCAACGAAATGCCCAGCATTTACTGTTCATAGCCGCAACAAATTTTTTTTTTTTTTTATTTGCAGTTCGTGAACTGCTTAACGAAATAGCAGTTTTTTTTTTTTTTTTTTTTTGTATTTCGTGAATAAAAACGTTTTTTTTTTGCATTTCGTGACACAATCAACGAAATAGTTTTTTTTTTTTTTTTTTTTTTTTTTTAATTTCGTGAATAAAAACGAAAACTGATTTGTTTTGTTTTGTTTTTTTTCGCATTTCGTGACACAATCAACGAAATAGGTGTTTTTTTTTTTTTTGTATTTCGTGAATAAAAAAAAAATAGGAAATTATAATTTTTTTTGGGGTGGTGAAGTTATATATATATATGAATGAAATAAAAAATATATATATAATTTCCTATTTATATATAAAAATATATATATAATTTCCTATTTATATATAAAAAATATATATATATATGAATGAAATATATATATATATATATATATATATATATATATGAATGAAATATATATGTATGATCGTTGGTATATAAACGAAAAAAAACATATATATATATTCATCTTATTTCATTGGCATATGAACGAAATAATAAATATATATATGAATGAAATAAAATATATATATATATATATATATATGAATGAAATAAAAAAAAATATTTTTATTAATTCATATATATATATATATATATATATATATATATATATATATATATATATTTTATTTATTTATTTCATTCATATATATATATAGATATTTTTTTTAATTTCATTCATATGCCAATGAAATAAGATGAATATATATATATATATATATATATATATATATATATATATATATATATATATATTTTATTATTTCATTCATATGCCAATGAAATAAGATGAATATATATATATATATTTTTTTTTCGTTTATATACCAACGAAATAGGAAAATATTTCATACATATATATTTCATTCATATATATATATTTCATTCATATATATATATATATATATTTTTTTTTTTTTTATTTCATTCATATATATATATATATATATTTTTATATATAAATAGGAAATTATATATATATATATATTTTTATTTCATTCATATATATATATAACTTCACCACCCCCAAAAAAAATTATAATTTCCTATTTCTTTTTTTATTCACGAAATACAAAAAAAAAAAAAAAACACCTATTTCGTTGATTGTGTCACGAAATGCGAAAAAAAACAAAACAAAACAAATCATTTTTCGTTTTTATTCACGAAATTAAAAAAAAAAAAAAAAACTGCTATTTCGTTAAGCAGTTCACGAACTGCAAACAAAAAAAAAAATATTGTTGCGGCTATGAACAGTAAATGCCCATTATGGTATAAAAAAAAAAAGACACCCTATTTTGATCTAATGGCTGCAAAAATATGTCATTTTGGCTCCGGACTCTAAAGAGACTATAATGGACGGTGCCTTCGTGCTTGGTAAACCACAAATTTAAAACCTAGACTTAAATTAAAGAAAGACAACTACTGCTTCTCCTTTCCCAGGTAATGTTAAACCCTCTTTCTACCTTTTGTTCAACGTTGCATTCTCAATTCACACTTTTGTTATTACTTTCTTCTAATATGTTAGTTCAATTACAATTTGTAGAAGTATATTTGATATCAGAAAATCAATTGAGAAACAAAGGAAATTAAGAGCATGAGAACTTTCTACATACTACAGATATGAAGATTCTATACGAAAAGATGAGTCAAAATTGGAGTAGCGTACATGAAGAAGGCTCACCTACAAATGGAAAGAGTTTTTGAGTTAGCGATAAATACAAAAGGTACCAGACTCTTTTCAAGAAGCAGACCCTTTTTAGAGGCAATTAGTTTTGGGTTATCGTTGATTAATCTTGGGGGAAATTTGATCCCCGAGTCTGTGATGTTTTACATCCATTAACTATTGGGTGTTTGTGTCATAGTGAGAAAAAACAATTACACATATTCTACACATTTTCGGATGGAATATGTCAAGGTTCTATCTTTAGCTCTATTAGACGTAGCGTAATACCAGAAATCTCAGCACTAATGTAACCTAAGGTAGATCCCACCCGCCATGTGTTGATGTTATGCTCTAACTTATTTATTATGATCTTCTTATGTTTGCATGCATGCCTTTTAAGATTTAGACACATTAAACCAAACAAATTCAATTTTTAGGAACAACAATAAGCAACATATATTGACACGTAGAAGAGTTTTGTACAAGATGAACTTCATTTTGTGTTGTTTTTAGTACCAATAAGTGAAAAAAATTCAACCATGCACTATCACTGAGTTATATCTTATTTAAAATTTATGTTAGGAAATAATAAGTGTTGACACCCAATTTTTGACCTCCAAAAATTCAAATTAATTAGTCAAGCTTCTTGTATTTTCAAACAGAGTGAAATACGTATTCACAAAAGTCAAAAATATTCTATTAACTAGTTTTGGTGTTATTTTGCCATTTTCAATTGGCAATATATCCTAACATATATCATAGATATTTTACATATAATTTAAGTATTAATTATGTTCAAAATAAGTGTTTAATTTAGTATTTATTTAAAATTGTCAAATTAAAGTAATTTATGACTTATTTGCTGTAATTAGTCAGTATTTACAAAATAGATACTCCCTCCATTTCAATTTATGTGAACCCATTTGACTGGGCGCGACATTTAAGAAAGAATGAAGACTTTTGAAACTTGTGGTTCAAAATAAGTCTTAAATATTTGTGTGGCTGTAAATCATTTCATAAAGTGAATTTGTTTCCAAATTAGAAAAGAGGTCATTCATTTTGGCACGGACTAAAAAGAAAATAGGTTCACATAAATTGAAACAGAGGGAGTATTTTACTTTGTTAAGTTCAAGAAGCTTAATTAATTGAACAATTAATTTATGTCAATCTTATTCTAATTTGGTTATATTTTGTAAAGATTTATTTTAATTGGCTTTTTCGTAAATTCCAATCATAGCCATTTTACACTCCTAAGACCAGCCCCTCTATGCCATTCTCCCCAATGAACTCAGCCCAAAAACAATTCGTCCAGCCCAATAAAACAATAATACCCGGCCCAATTACTTTTATTTTTCCTCAGACCCTTCAGTTGCTTTCCCTTTGTTGAACAAAACACAGGAACCAAACGAATCCTAAGTTCTCTTACCCCCTTTCAACAAATCCAGCGATTGCCAGCTCATTTCCGGCCAGTTTTTTTCATCGATTCTCAGCTTTTGCCTCACTATTTCGGGGAAAGCATTAATGGGAGTTTGTCCCGAACGGTAGTATTGTTTTCCCTTTACTTTCCAATTCAATTTCATTCAGCTTTCTCAGCACGATTCCACGGATTCCAAATAAACAAGTTCTTTTCAACCTAAAACCCAACCATTTGGGGTTCTTCATCTCAGACCACGGTTTTGAAGGGCTAGAACAAGTGTTCTTACAAAGAAATTTTGGAAAAAGGATTCTTATCCTAAACCAATTTTCTGAGTTTAAAGTTCTGAAACCTAAGTTCATCTCTCGTCTTCTTTCGAGTGTTCAAATCTTTGGCGGAAGGAAGTATTTTCGCTCAGTCGCTGCTCCGCAACAGGTAATCTTCTTTCCCCTTTATTTATTTTTTGTATTGTTAAGTTTCGGCATGGAATTTCCGTGTGTGTTTAGTCGATTCATGATCCTTCAGTTATGTATTTCATTACTTAGGATATATTAATCTTAGGCGAAGCACTGTGTTCATCGTGTTTACTTGCCTAAGTTCAGTTGGTCTAGAGTGTACTTCTCAAGCCAATAAGACGATTATCCAATCAAATATTCATACGATTCTATTCTGTTCATGTTTTCCTGATCTATGTGAATTAAGTAAAGGAGAGCATCTAAGTTGGATTTAATCTTTGAATGAATAAACAATAGATTATATAAACCACCCCTACCCTTAAGGAAGTCCAACCGTTCCCTTTACTATTAGTTTCAATTTCAACTACTTGTCAAGTATTAGTTTAACTTTAATATCTTCGTTTGCTAATCTGTGTCTTTCTTTTTTTTTCGTGCATGACCACTGAGTCCAGTGGACTTCCTCCAGCATTAGGTGTTAGCCCAACATAGTGCTATCTCGAGTCAGCCCCATTAATTAACCAACAGTAGCAGCAGCTAGATGACATTGGAGAAGCCCAATTAGTTCACTCTTCCTTAAGTTCCTTTACCTTTACTTCATTTTTTTGTTGTGCATTTTGTGTTGTAAAACTTGACTAACGTTTTACTTTGTTTTATTTAACCACATCTTTATCCCAGCGGAATGTGAGAGTCATAGTCGCTAAATTGGTTTTTTCCATCAGTCGCAATGTCCAAAATTAACGAGCAGCTTTACTTGGAATAGGAGAAATGCTAAAAGTAATTGTTTTATATTAAGCATCACAAAAAGAACATTCTTCAAATGGCTTCTAGTACATCCAGAACTTTGAATTTTTAACAAAGTAAACTCCTTGGAGAAAATCGAAGAAGCAACATCTCTTAGAATTAATTTGGTGGAAACATGCTTCAGATTCCATTTTTTTTTAATGGGTTTTTCCAGAAAGCTTTACGGCTCATATTATTGATTTCCAACTATCAAATCAAGTTGTAAAGCCTAAGTGCAATTTGTTTCAAAAGCAGATTTTTTGAAAGAAAAGCAAGGATACGCGGGGAGAGTTCAAGAAGTTGAATTAACTATTTGATTCAAAATCCAGAATTCATGAATACTTAAACAAAGCTTAAATTAGTCAAATTATTAAGTTAGTTCACTAGTTGGATTAATGAAATAATTTAAGTGTTAAACACAATGATTTTTAAAGTTAAAACGCTTGTTGAAATAGCTTAAAGATCTTTCGTATCTTTTGAGTTATAAATAAGTGAATTCACTAACGAATTAAGAAGTTGGATTGTACTTAGGGGTGGCAAATGAGCGGGTCGAGTCGGATATGGTCGGGTCGAAAATGGGTTGACAAAAAACGGATCAATTACTCGATCCGCCCATATTTAACACGGTTAAAAAATGGGTTACCCGACGGATAATATGGATATCCATCTTATCCATATTATCCAAAGCTACTTCAAAGAGGTTGGCTTCATGTAGTCAACATGGAGAAGATTAATTTACCATTTTGTCCACAAATCCAATCCATAGTACATAGTTGCGCCTCAACATTTGTGGGAAGAATAGAACTTCGAAACTTTTCAATGACACGACCTCCAATAAAATCTTTTTTGGAAACTACCCACCCAAGCTCACCGCCACCACCCACTCCCCAACCAAATCCCAGCCCCACCCAACGACCACCCTCGAACACACTTCATCTTCACCTACCAACCCCAACTCCACCCCATCCCACACCACCGCTCCATTAACCCTCACCCACCCCCTCCCAAAGCGTCGATTTCATATATATCACTTTGCACTTTGAAGACAACCCCAAAAAGTGACTATGTTTGTAAACGAGCCATTTTTTAAAAGTGACACAAAATATGGCTATTTTTGTAAATGGACCATTTTTTAAAAGTGATATAAAAATGGTTATTTTTGCAAAAATATATTTCTTGCAAAACGAGCGAAAATGCAAAATTTGCAAAAATAGCAACTTTTTTTGTCTTTTTTTTAAAAATGGCCACTTTACAAAACTAGCCATTTTTGTGTCACTTTAAAAAAATGCTTACTTTACAAAAGTGACTGCTATCTTAGAAATGACACATTGCAAAAATAGTTATTTTAATACTTTCACAAAGAAGCTATTTTAAAAAATGGCTACTTTTGCAAAGTAGTTAGTTTTTAAAGTAACTACTTTCACAAAATGACTATTTATGAAAATTGACTACTTTCAAAAAGTGACTATTTTTAAAAAGTATCTACTTTCACAAAGTGGCTATTATCTAAAAGTGACTAGTTTCTTAAGTGACTACTTTTGCAAAACGACTATTTTTGAAAAGTACCTACTTTTCGCAAGTAATATTTTGAAAAAGCGGATACTTTTGTAATGTGATTACTTTTGTAAAGTTGCTATTTTTGAAAGTTACTACTTTTACAAAATGTCTAGTTTTGCAATGTTGAAAGATAGGGGGTGGTGGTAGGGAGGTGAGAGGTAGGGGTTGGGGGTAGGTGGTGATAGGGGTAGGGGGTGGGTAGGTAGTTATAAGGCCGGGGATGGAGGTAGTGGGGGTGGGGGTAGGAGGTGGTGGGGGTGGTGGTAGTGGGGTTAGTGGGGGAGGGGGTGGGGGGTAGGAGGGGGTTGTTAAATGGTAGGGTGGTGTAGTGGAGGTGTAGGGATGGTTAGGTAGTGGGGTTGGGTGGGGGGGGGGGGGGGAGTAGGAGGGGTGGTTAAGGAACTTGTTTTTCTAGAAAAAATATTTTCCAAAACATTTTGATCAATCAAACATGGGAAAATTGGAAAACATTTCCTCCATACCAAACACACTCTATATGTCGTGGGTTTTATCCATTTTACCCATTAATTTACCCATATTTTAAGTGGATAATTTGGGTTGACTCATATTGGACCCATTTTGCCACCTCTAATTGTACTTATAATTCAAAGTCTTAATAAGCCGTGCACATTTGAAGGTATTAATTCCTTCATAATTAGCCTAATTATAGAATTAATTCATTAATTGAATTAAGGACATAAGTAAATGCTAGAAATGATTTTCAAATGTAAAACGCCCCCCTAAAAGGTTCATTTTCCAAAAAAATAAAATAAAATATGCTTCCATTTTTAATTAAAACCATGATATGCCTCCTTCAAACCTTATACATATGACTATGTAAACACATTTTTACAAACAAGTTTTGCAATTTTTAGCCATAAAATGTTAGATCCGTAGGTAAATTGCATTGAGCGAATCTTTAATACCGGGGTGCCTAACACCTTTCCCGGGGATCACCAGAACCCTTACCCATTTCTCTGGATTAATTTAAAGGTTTTGTTTTTCAAAAAATTACCTTTAAACTGATTTCCTAATTCCCATTCAATAAATTAGGTGACAACTCTGTTTGTTCACAACAAAGTGCCAAAGTTATGAGAACCATTTATGCTCAAGCGTAAAAGCGGATCATAACAATAAGAAATAAATATTCTCGAAATTAATGTCCTCTTATTTATCTATCAGTATTTTTATATTACTTACAAAAGCAATTTTGAGCCCGTTTGGATTGGCTTATAAGTTAGCTTATAAACTGTTTTCAGCTTTTTTGAGTGTTTGGCTGGCCAGCTTAAAGTCATTTTATGCTTAAAATAAGCTTAAAAAAATAATTGGACTCATTTGACTTAGTTTATCTAAAGCAGCTTATAAGCTAAAAACAGCTTATAAGCCAAAAAAAATAAGTTGGACTACCCCAACTTATTTTTTTCAGCTTATAAGCTGCAAACAGCTTTAAGCTGTAAGCCAATCCAAACGGGCTCTTTGGAGTTTCATGCCCTTAAAAATTGAAACTCATCTTTTATAGTAATCCCAAGAAAATATTTTTATAATAAATATAATAACAATAGCCATGAAATTATGTATGCATAACATTTCTGCAGAAAAAAAAAATCTGATTAAATAAAAAATAAATATAAATTCATTCATCTCAAGCTGAGGATATTTTTGCCCTGTGGAAAGTCAATTTTCTTAATGAAGTGACAATGGTTGTATACAGTATATTTAGTAAATATGTTTAAGTAATTGTCTAATGTGTTGGCTATTATTTATAGCATTTGGTAGAAGAGGAGTAGGGATTATGATACATCGTGTAAGGTATAATAGAAATATAGATCAATAACAATTGTTGATGCGACCATCAAGTTAGAGAGTTTTTGAGTCCTACTGAAGGAGGGGAACATTCAAATGGGTACTGTATCAGTTTTTCATGATGTTTGTGTTATTCTAATAATTGGATCATTGAGAATTTCATAGTACTATAATTAGAAATAGATAAATAACTGAGGGGAGAAAAATTATATTAAATCCGACACTATTTATTCATGATGTGTTGTTTAACAAATCAAAACTGGAATACATTATTGATCAAAACCGACCCGCTATAAGCCTATAACACTATTTATTTATAATGTGTTTTAAAATTATGTATTGTGGTTAAATTTATTATCTTTAGATAAAGTTTTCAATTACAATAATTCTAGGGGCTACACGTGCACGTGAAATAGAAACTAGAACTATGGTTCGAGAACGTTTAAATCTGCTTTCCAATATGAATTCGTATCAAATTCTAAAACTAATCAAATCTACCTTTCATTGAAGTTGTAAAGTTGTACCAATTTCATGTAGATAATGGAGTAACGCTTTGATCTACCTCCTACCCCTACATAAAGTGGGAAATTAAAGTGCATTCGATCCTATTTTCACTTGGACCATTTTATTTTCCTAGACGTTCCTAGATAATGGTGTAACACTTCCATATGTTCCTAGACGTTTTTTAGGTGGTGTTGTGCTTTGGTTCTTCCAGAAATTATTTTGCGGGTGATACATTTTTATATGATAAAATATTATAATTAAATAAATACAAATAACTTAATTACATGCTTAGAGTGAAAGAAGCTATTACTAATAGTTAATATAGCTTATTAAATATTCATTTTCTATTATGAGTTTTGAAAGATACATATTTTAAGAAATGGTAATTCTCTTTTCTAATCAAAGGCGTGATCGTCTTTTTAATTTCATTGGTAAAGCTTTTTATTTATAATTTTAGTTATGTTTTAATAGTTATATGTTAATAAATTTAGTTAACGGATCTACCTCCTAGGATGTAAGTATGGGATTTCATAGTATACACACGTTTTAATTTAAAAAACAGCAAGTGTATCCGAAACTGAGCATATTATAAGTGTGATTAGTGTAATTAATACTATAAATAATTGATTAAAAATCTACGTGCGAGACACGTACATAGAAACTAGTATTATACAAAAATGGACATTTTTTATTTTGTTCTTTTTATTTTATTTGGTTCAATAGCGATGGATTTAATTTTTTTAATTAAATAATTTATATGGCCAATCATAATAAGCCATGTGGCTTTTTAAATTTTATAAAAGACATCAAGTTTGGGATGTTAGTGTGAGAGGTACTTTTGAGCAAAATAAAATAAATAGATTGAGAGTATTTTTAGATCAATAGGTGGGTGGAGGGTATTTGTGAGTCATTTTTCCGTTAGAGATATTTTTGGCCCTTTCCGTAACTAAAATAGTAATTTTCGTTGTCGTTTTCCAAAAATACTTAACAACGTTGTTATTTATTAATAAGAAAAATATTTACAACTTTGTTAAATTTCTTAGAGTTTAACAAATATGTAAATTGGTCAAGTAGATTTTTTTTTATTAAAGGTCAATAAATTGTTACATTTGTTGAAATAAAACTGTTAAATTTGATTGAATCATTGTTAGCATTTTTATTTAAAGTAAATTGGTTTTGTTAAACATTTTAAACTTCGTGAGCAATTTATAAAAATTGTTCAATTTGTGGTAGCATTATGAACCAAAAATTAAAGCGTTGGACACCCACTTGTCGGGTTGGGTTCTACCCCTTTTTGTCGATTAATGTGATTATTCACTGAAATCGCTTGTGTAAAATTCTGGGTTAACCCATGATATTCAAATGACATCAATTTAATAGTTCAAACTATCAAGGTTCATCTATGAAAACAGTTTTTTAAATCCCGTCTTCTTAAGGTTCTTGATGAATTTTCTTGAATGGTAAAATATTGTTGAAGTATACAACTTAAATCACCCTTGAATCGTCGTCTCTATTACGTTACGATCGTGATGCTATAGATTGTGTCGGGTTCGACATTAAAAATTACCCTTAGCCTAAATCACCCTTAAATCATCGTCGCTATTGAGAAATTGAATAAGATCTTTCTATCTTTAATTAGAGGTCTCAAGTTCTACTTTTGGATATGAGAAAAATTGATAGGGGGCGCTTCCCCCTTAAAATGAGGCTTACGAGACGTAATTTGATTATATTAATTGAGGCTTCAAAATAAATACCGTAGACCGAGTGAAAACAAAAAAAGACAATGACTCGCTCATTTGCTTCAGAGAAGAGCCAACTGAAAGGCTTATTCTATTCTTTCCTTGAAATTCTTAAGGTGTAATTCCCTTCTTTTCTAAATGTGTGATAAGTTGGTATTTTACCAACTTATTTCTTCTTTAATCTTAGATTGTTGTTATGTTTTGATTGAGAAAATAATGCATTTAATGTCGTTTACTTTCATTTTACAGGTTTTATATGTTTGAGAAGAGCATTGGAAGAAAACAAGTAAAATCGAGTCAAAAAGCAGCTAAAACGAAGAAAATGAAAAAATTGGTTAGAAATGCAAAAAGTGGCCAGATTTGTAAATCTGAAATCTGAAAAGTTGGGGGCTATTTTCGTCACTTTCTATTGGGAAATTTTTCGAAACCTTAAAACTAACACTTGGAAGACAATATCATCATCTTTGGCCATTTTTACACAAGTTTGGGAGCTAGGGTTCATCACCAACACTTTGGAAGAGAAGATTTGGAGGTACCCAATGAAAAACTCTTTACCCATTTCTTCTATTGATCTTGCTATGTATTGAATATTTATGTGTGTGGTATTTCATTCCAATGCTTGAATCTTGTTTATGCAAATATTCATATGTCTAGTTTGGATGAATCTCTTATTTTGCTTATGTATTAAACAATTTTTATTTCTAATTGAGTGGGTTTATTGTTTCTCTATTAACTCTTCAAGCTTTAATGTCATTTAATGGTGTACAACATTATTTGTGCCTAAATACCCTTACTTTGCTTGGAAAAGACAGTAGAGGTTAGAAAAAGAGTTAATAGCAAGGATTTAGGGCTTAACCTTCATCTAATAACTTGAGTTAGGAATAGGATAGTTAACTTGAGATTCAATTGGTAGTGCTTAATTTCGCACTCTAAAGCTTGAAAAAGTTTAGAGTAAAATTCATTGGTTTGGTTAGAAGAGTTTCAATGAGATTTTTGAAACCACTATCTATTAACATAAACTCGCTCTTAGTTGTAAAATTGTAAAATACATTGGATGGTTACTTGAGAGTAATTTCCCTTGTATCCATGCTTGTGGCCATTGATCATTTTACTTGCTTTCTAGGTTAGTTTACATTTTTTGCATTAGTTATACTTTTCTCAAAACCAAAATATTATCAAGTGTTTGGCTTAATATAGAAAGTGAAAATTCCTTACTTGCTTGATCGCCTAGTATATTGTTCCTTGTGGGATTCGACCCCGACTCATAGTTGGGTAAATTATATTACGACAACCGTGTACACTTTCTCTTTGAGGAGTGAATTTGGACGTTATTAATGTATCGCACATAAATGCCCTCATGGGCTTTTTCAGATTGCTCTAAAATGTGGCCTATGCCATATTTTATTTTTATCTTAGAACCACATGGCAATTATAGGAAAATAATAAAAAATATAAATACATTAATTACCTTGTCAACCTTATATATATAATAGTCATAAAATAATAATAATAAAATATATATATATATATATATATATATATATATATATATATATATATATATATATTAAATATGTGGCTATATAGTTATTATTGGCAAAGTTACTACTTTAAAGTTAAAAGAGTTAGTCGCCTGAATGGTCACTCAACTAATAGTAATTGATCATCAAAGCCACCTATTTTTTATTTTTCAAAAGTTATCTCACTTTGTTTAGTTAGTTTTCGTGGTCATTTTAGCTGAAAATACATTTTTTATATTTATTTAACGACGTGTCAACCGTAAATTTTTAAAAAATATATTAAAAAATTAAAATCAGTATTTGAATTTATTTAGGACCCAACCCACCTTAAACCCGACTCAATCCCTAATCCGCCCCGCAAAAACAGTTTGGGTGCCGATTTAGAGTTTATGCAAGTCATGTAACTAGCACCGTTCAAATTAATAATCTTTGAATCTAAAGTATAAATTTTCAAATGTATTCAACAATTTTCAAATGACACTTCAATGGATTGCAAGGAAGTATTTTACTAATTTTAGACCTAATCCAATTTGAAAGAGTTGGATGGGGTCGGGTCATGTATTGGTTTCTAACTAAACCTGAGTATTGATTTTAACTTTTTAAATATTTTTTATAACACTTACAGCTATCACGTCATTAAATCGTTACCAAAAATTATATTTCCATCTAAAATAACTATGAAAGCTAATTAGACAAAGTTAAATGACTTTTAAAACACAAAAGAAAAATAAGTGACTTTGATAACAAATTACTATAAATTGAGTGATTATTCACACAACCAACAAAAAGCGAGTCACTCCTTTGCTTTAGAGAAGAGCCAACTGAAAAGACTTTATTCTTTCCTTGAAATTTCTAGAGTGTGATTCCGTGCTCTTTCTAAATGGTCGAAGCGAATTGGTGATGACCTGCAGGTTCAGAAAAATTTGAAACTTCACGTCCAACATATCTACTGCATAATGCTTTGCTGTGTAATTTGCTTATATAAATATTTCCTATTTGGATCGTAATTTTTACAAAGTAATAAAATATACGTCCGTTTGTGTTATTTTACCTAATAATATTTCTAATATTCTTAAAGCCAAACACTGAAATTTTGAGTTAAAAGAGAATACATCAATTTCAAAAAATATTTAAGCATCATCATAATTAATTTATTAAAAGACCTCCCCTCCCGTCACCAACAGCAGAGAACTCCTCGACGTATGATTCTCGCATTTTCCCTTTTCCTTTTCAACAAATGTTGTATTTACTTTAACATTGATTATTGTTTTTCAACAGTGACTTATACATTTATTGTTTGACGCGATGCACACGTGCAACGCACGTACGCTAAATCTAGTACTATAAATAATTGATTAAAAATCTACGTGTGAGACATGTACATAGAAACTAGTATTATACAAAAATGGACATTTTTTAATTTTGTTCTTTTTATTTTATTTGGTTCAATCATGATGGATTTAATTTCTTTAATTAAATAATTTATATGGCCAATCATAATAAGCCATGTGGCTTTTTAAATTTTGAAAAAGACATCAAGTTTGGGATGTTAGTGTGAGAGGTACTTTTGAGCCCAAAAAAAAAAAAAAATAGATTGAGGTGGGTGGAGGGTATTTGTGAATCATTTTTCATACATTAGGGATATTTTTGGCCCTTTCCGTAACTAAAATAGTAATTTTCGTGTCGTTTTCCAAAAATACTTAACAACATTGTTATTTATTAATAAGAAAAATATTTACAACTTTGCTAAATTTCTTAGATTTTAATAAATATGTAAATTGGTCAAGTAATTTTTCTTTTAATTAAAGGTCAATAAATTGTTACATTTGTTGAAATAAAACTGTTAAATTAGATTGAATCTTTGTTAGCATTTTTATTTAAAGCAAATTGGTTTTGTTAAACATTTTAAACTTCGTGAGCAATTTATAAAAATTGTTCAATTTGTGGTAGCATTATGAACCAAAAATTAAAGCGTTGGACACCCACTTGTCGGGTTGGGTTCTACCCCTTTTTGTCAGTTAATATGGTTATTCACTGAACTCGCTTGTGTAAAATTCTGAATTAACCCCTGATATTCAAATGACATCAATTTAATAGTTCAAACTATCAAGGTTCATCTATGAAAACAATTTCTTAAACCCCATCTTCTTAAGGTTCTTGATGAATTTTCTTGAATGGTAAAATATTGTTGATGTATACAACCTAAATCACCTACTTGAATCGTCATCTCTATTGCGTTACGATCGTGATGGGATAGGTTGTCTCTGGTTCGACATGAAAAATTACCCTTAGCCTAAATCACCCTTAAATCATCGTCGCTATTGAGTAATTGAATAAGATCTTTCTATCTTTAATTAGAGGTCTCAAATTTGACTCTTGGATATGAGAAAAATTGATAGGGGGCGTGTCACGCCCCGAACCATGGCCTGGGCGTAACACGGCACTCGGGCCTTGCTTGCATGTGTCCGAGCGAACCTCATAGCTTGCTTGTCAACATGGGCATCAAAACAATATAATATATATGATGCAATTTAAATGAATCATGAAAATGTAATTGCAGAATAAAGTCTTGAAATTATCTCATAGCATGAAAAATCATGAAAACGTAATAGTCTGAAAACATGAAAGCATAACTGACTCTGCGAACTAACTTCTGTCTATGAAACCTCTAAAACATGTCTTAATACTAACTACCAGGCCATGGCCCTGGACTACCATAAACTGAATACTAACGCAGACTCCATGTTGCACCCCGAGAGAAGTGGGGCTCACCAATAAGCTGATAACTGAGGTGATCTTACTGCGCAGGTGTATGCTCCTGAAAATCGGTATCTGCACCGTGAAGTGCAGGCCCTAGGCAAAAGGGACGTTAGTACATGGTGAATAGTACTACTATGTAAAAAACCTGCTGAAACGAAGAACATGGCACAACATAGGTATAGGACATGAACTGAAACTGAATGTAACTTTAACATGAGCATGAAACGTGAGTAAAGTCTGAAAACAGTAAATCAATGGAAATACATGTATATAAAACTGCTTGTAACTTGGGGAATGCTATAGTATAACCGACAACATGATCTGGTACTTGCATCCTACCAGTAGAACACTCACACCTTGCCAGGGATATGAGATTTAAGTAATAATAAGCATGTAAGGATCCAAACTGCATAATGAAGGTGTTGCCTCCTTGCTAACAACCCTTATCCTACGGTGGCTACGTAGTTTCAAACTATCTGAGCCTTCTCGGTTAACTAAACAACTCCCAAAACATGAATATGATATAGTTGGCTAAGAAGCCCATGATTTTCGTGAAATAACTTGTAATCATAATTTCACGAAATAACTTGTAACATAGTTTCATGAAATATCTTGTAATATGATTTCATAAGATAACTTGTCATAGTCTTGGAAACATGTTCTTGATTCATGGGTAATAACAATAGTTCATAATTATATATATATATATATATATATATATATATATATATATATATATATATATATATATATATTATGTATTGACTTGAAAACATGCTTGTAACTTGCAAGATAAAATCATAAAGTTTCATATAAACATAATGAGAACACAAGAGGAAGAATTCATGATTCATGGATTAAGCTCGGGTTCCTAATAACCGTAACGTAATGGAAGATTAGGAATACAATAACGAATATAGATACAAAATTCATGTACATAAATACATAAATACGGGCTACCAATATGTTGGGTTTAATGCACTAGGATTTGAACTTCATGGATATCAAGAACGGAGCATGGGGAAGAACGTAGATATTCCCACATGTGGATGGAAGTTCTACATACCTTAATTGCTCCAAAACTTGAATTAAAGACTTGAATTTTGGAGAAGATTTCCTAAATCTTGATTCTTGAACCTTGAGATGGGTTTTATTGAAACACCTAGATTAGGAAGAATGATTTCTTGCTTAGATTATTAGAGTATATGTTAGAATTGAGTTGGAATAATTAGAGTAGGCTTACCTTGGTGTTCTTGATGATGGAGGAAGGTAGGAGGTCGTTCTTGGTCTTGAAGGAATGAAAAATAATGATTTGAACTGATATGGATGAATATATACTGTTCTGGAAGATTAAATTTTACACTCAGTTAAGTACTTGCCGTATTTTGAAATACGGTCCGTATTCCGTATGGACTGCACTGCGTCTCTTCAGTAAAATGGTCATAAGTCTTTGGACAGATGTCCTTTTGACCCCCATAATATACCGTTGGAAATGTATTTCAAATCTCTACAATTTTCATGAAGGAAGGTTTCCCAAATTCTAAATATATTTTGAAATACGGGCCGTATTTTGAAATACGATCCGTATTTAACGATGTAAGTGTCAAATTCCAGAATGCTCAGAAATCTTTGGTACCAATTTACGACTTGAAATACGGGCCGTATACTGAAATACGGTTACTGTTCATGGGCGTAAACCACCATCTTACAACTGAAGAGGAAATTTCAAATGCCCACATTCTTTATCTGGTTTCTAAGTCTAAGATCATGGTCAAAGCTTAAGTTAAAGGTACGGGGTTGTAACACCTCGTAGCTTTGGGCGAAGGTTTGACTCATAAGATGATAATATAATGGAACCAATATGAGGGTTATAGGAAGTGTTTTGAAAACCAATTAAGTCATAAGAAATGTCTTTGGGCAAAGAAAAGTTGGAAGCCATTCTACGGGGCATGTTTGCAAGTGAGTTTATAGAAGGTCTTACTTCCAACGACCATAACCCCTCTATTAATTTGGAATTTTGGAAAACTTCCTTGATTAAAGTTGTAGCCCTTTGAAATAGCTTTCCAACCATAGGTCGTGGGCCCTTACAGTATATCGGGATCAAAAGTTATGGTCATTCTACGACAGACTATCTGAGCAGAAAATTCCTACGGACCATTTGACGGTCCGTAAAAAATTTTGACGGTCTGTAAAAAGTTTTACGGTCCGTCAAATTGACACAGACCAGCGTAAAATGGTCACAGAAACCCATATTTTGCTGGGCAGTTTTACCGGCCATTTTGACGGTCCGTCAAACAGTTTGACGGCCCGTAAAAACTGGCGTAGAATTGCCCGACGGATCAGATTTTAAGATGTTAATAAGAGACCCAAGCTCATTTTTTTTTTCATTCCCATTTCTCCTCCACGACTCAAGGGTTCTCTAGAGCCTTCCAAACCACTTCATATGCAAGAATCCAAGTGAAACTAAAGATCCACTTCATCAATCCACAAAACTAAGTGTGAGAAACACATCAAAGTCCATTCAAGACAAGAAATCCCATGGAAGGTGGAACTAGGGTTTTGTTCAAGTGAAGCATTTCAACTCAAGGCTTATTCCTACAACAACTAAAGTAAGTTTTATGATGTTTATATGATTATTGAAGTATTGATAAGTTAAAAACACTTGGATTGAGGAAGCATATAGAAAATGGGTTTGATAAAGAGAATTATATGAACTATAGAGTTTTTGGATTGTTGTATTCATGCGGGTGATGAAGAATGATGTTAATTACATCTAATTGAGATTGTAGAATTAGATAGAAGTATTAGAATGGGGATTGGGTGAAGAAAACACCACTAATGAAGGTTGTGGAGCTTCATGCTCACCAAGTGTTTGATAAAATGCTTAAATGATCAAAGCATGGATATTGTTGCTAATACAGAATCCCTATACCTGTATTGTTATAGATTAAATTTGAAGGGATTGAAAGACATTGTGATACACTCAAAATCAGGAATTCAAGGTATGTAGAACTTCCATCCACATGTGGGAATCTCCACGTTCTTCCCCGTGCTCCGTTTCTTGATATCCATGAAGTTCAAATCCTAGGGCATTAAACCCAACATATTGGTAGCCCGTAGTTATGTATTTATGTACATGAATCTTGTATCTATATTCGTTATTGTATTCCTAATCTTCCATTACGGTTATTAGGAACCTCAGCTTAATCCATGAATCATGAATTCTTCCTCATGTGTTCTCATTATGTTTATATGAAACTTTATGATTTTATCTAGCAAGTTACAAGCATGTTTTCAAGTCAATTATATATATGATTATGAACTATTCTTATTACTCATGAATCAAGAACATGTTTGCAAGATTATGACAAGTTATCTTATAAAACTATTTTACAAGTTATTTCATGAAACCATGTTTACAAGTTATTTCATGAAACCATGTTTACAAGTTATTTCATGAAACCATGTTTACAAGTTATTTCGTGAGATCATGATTTCAAGACAAGTACAAGTTAATTCACGAAAATCATGGGTTTCTTAGCCAACTATATCATGTTCATGTTTTTGGGAATTGCTTAGTTAACCGAGAAGGCTCAGATAGCCTGAAACTACATTGCCACCGTAGGATAACGGTTGTCAGCAAGGAGGCAACACCTTAATTATGCAGTTTGGATCCTTACATGCTTATTATTACTTAAATCTCATATCTCTGGCAAGGTGTGAGTGTTCTGCTGGTAGGACGCAAGTACCAGATCATGTTGTCGGTTATACTATAGCGTTCCCCACGTTACAAGCAGTTTTTACATACATGTATTTCCATTGATTTACTGTTTTCAGACTTTACTCACGCTTCATGCTCATGTTCAAGTTACATTCAGTTTCAGTTCATGTCCTATACCTATGTTGTGCCATGTTCTTCACTTCAACAGGTTTTACATACTAGTACTATTCACGATGTACTAACGTCCCTTTTGCTCGGGGCCTGCACTTCACGGTGCAGATACCGATTTTCAGGAGCATACACCTGCGCAGTAGGACCACTTCAGTTATCAGCTTATTGGTGAGCCCCACTTCTCTCGGGGTTCAACATGGAGTCTGCATTAGTATTCAGTTTATGGTAGTCCAGGGTCATGTCCTGGTAGTTAGTAATCAGACATGTTTTAGAGGTTTCATAGACAGATGTTAGTTCACAAAGTCAGTTATGCTTTTATGTTTGCAAACTATTGTGTTGTCATGCTATGAGATAATTTCAAGACTTTATTCCGCAAATTATATTTTCATGATTTATTTAAATTGCATCATATAGATTATATTGTTTTGATGCCCATGTTGACAAGCAAACCATGTGGTTCGCTCGGTCACATGCAGTCAGGCACCGAGTGCCGTGTTACGTCCAGGCCGTGGTTCGGGGCGTGACAGGGGTGTTACAGGGCGCTTCCCCCTTAAAATGAGGCATGCGGGACATAATTTGATTGTATTAATTGAGGCTCCAAAATAAATATTGTAGACCGAGTGGAAAAACCAAAAAGACAATGACTCGCTCATTTACTTCAGAGAAGAGCCAACTGAAAGGCTTAGTCTATTCTTTCCTTGAAATTCTTAAAGTGTAATTCCCTTCTTTTTTTCTAAATGTGTCACCCATTAATGCCCTCATGGGCTGTTTCAGATGACTCTAAAATGTGGCCTATGCCATATTTTATTTTTATTTTAGAACCACATGGCAATTATAGGAAAATAATAAAATATATAAATACATTAATTACCTTTTTAAAAATGTAGAATATATATATATATATATATATATATATATATATATATATATATATATATAGTTATTATTGGCAAAGTTACTACTTTAAAGTTAAAAGAGTTAGTTGCCTGAGTGGTCTCAACTAATATTAATTGATCATCAAAGTCACCTATTTTTTATTTTTCAAAAGTCTTCTAAATTTTTCTAATTAGTTTTCGTGGTCATTTTAGCTGGAAATACATTTTTTTATATTTATTTAATATCTTGTCAACTGTAAATTTTAAAAATATATATAAAAAAAAAATAATCAGTATTTGAATTTATTTAGGACCCAAGCCACCTTAAACCCGACTCAATCCCTAATCCGACCCGCAAAAACAGTTCGGGTGCCGATTTAGAGTTTATGCAAGTCATGTAAGTAGTATTGTCAAATTAATAATCTTCGAATCTAAAGTATAAATTTTCAAATGTATTCAACAATTTTCATATGACACTTCAATGGATTGCAAGGAAGTATTTTACTAATTTTAGAGTTGATCCAATTTGGAAAGAGCTGGATGGGGTCGGGTCAGGTATTAGTTTCTAACTAAACCCGAGTATTGATTTTAACCTTTTTAATATTATTTATAACACTTACAGCTATCACGTCATTAAATCGTTATCGAAAATTATATTTCCGGTTAAAATGACTATGAAAGCTTATTAGACAAAGTTAAATGACTCTTAAAACACGAAAGAAAAACAAGTGACTTTGCCAACAAATTACTATAAATTGAGTGATTATTGAGACAACGAACAAAAAGAGAGTCACTCCTTTGCTTCAGAGAAGAGCCAACTGAAAAGACTTAACTCTATTCTTTCCTTGAAATTTTTAGAGTGTGATTCCCTGCTCTTTTCTAAAAATGTGTCACACGCAAGTGCCCTCGTGGGCTTTTTCAGACTTACTCTATTCTTTCCTTGAAATTTTTAGAGTGTGATTCCCTGCTCTTTTCTAAAAATGTGTCACATGCAAGTGCCCTCGTGGCTTTTTCAGACTTACTCTATTCTTTCCTTGAAATTTTTAGAGTGTGATTCCCTGCTCTTTTCTAAAAATGTGTCACATGCAAGTGCCCTCGTGGCTTTTTCAAGGGACTCTAAAATGTGGCTATGCCATATTTTATTGGGAAAACAACACCAAATACTCCTAAAATATAAAATAATTATTCGCCTCATGCCCTTCCTAAACTAATTTCCTTCTTACCCAACCGGCCGAAACTATTTACCCGACGTACCCCTTTGCCCAAACTTCTTCCTCCGTGATATCATCGCAGTATATTTATATATCATGATGGTATCATGGAAGACTAAGAGAAGGATTGAAGTAGTCCTCCAAGATACAATTTCAGTATATTTATATACCACGATGGTACCACGGTCCCGAGGAGTGTTTCATTGAAGGACTAAAGCAGTCCTCCATGATACCACCACAATATATGCATATAAGGTGATGGTATCATAGAGGTTTTTTTTTCAGAAAAGTGTGTCTTTTTGAATAAATGAACATGATCATCCATAATACCATCTCAGTATATTTATATACCATGATGCTATCATGGAGTACTAAGAGAAGGACTAAAGCAGTCTTCCATGATACCATCTCAGTACATTTATATATCATGTTGGTATCATAAATTTGGGGGGCATCTCGGGTAAATAGTTTTAGTTTTTTCTCGGGGTACGAAGTAATGGGGATATGGGCGGGTAATTATTTTGGTTTGAGGGGACACACACGTTCTTTTCCCTATTTTGTTTCTATTAAAGAAACACATGGCAATATATTAAGATAGGAAAATAATAAAAAAAACGAACTTCCTTTGTCCCAATTTATGTGGCACACTTTTCTTTTTAGGTTGTCTAAAAAAGAATGTCACATTTCTATATTTAAAAATAATTTAACTTTATGAGATGATTAGCAGCCACACAAATATGTAAAGCTTGCTTATTGGCAATATCAGTATTATTGTACTTACTTGAGTTGATCTCAATTCATTTCTTAAAATACTTAAATTGACCTCAAAGCTATCCTTGGAAATGAGAATTTATTCCCTCTTGTTTTCCTTATATAGTATGAGTAATGGATTTGGATTTCCAAAGAGAACATATATGGAAATTAACGTTGTCAACATCGATGAGGTTGTCCTCCAAGATTTGTGCACGCCGAGATTATCCTCGGATGGACGGAAAATTCCTAAAGTTCCACAATGTTTACGAGATGAGAACAAGGACCATCTTTACAATCCAGAGATTGTTTCTTTTGGGCCTTATCATCATGGAAACCCAAATTTCAAATTACGGAGGAATACAAATATAAAGTGATTCAACACTTGATTCCAGGGCACAATGACGTGGTTAATAATTACAATAGTTTTCTTGTTAGCATCAAGGAAATCAGAGATTGTTACGTTGAAGGTTCTACGGACCGTTATAGTGATGCTGAGTTAGCTCGAATGATGCTCCTCGATGCGTGTTTACTTTTGAGCTTTATGCTAGATATCAACTCTGCTTGTCGTGCACTTGACGCAGCAACAAGATTTGCAATTTTCAATGATATAATGTTACTCGAGAACCAAATTCCACTCTGGATTCTCAAGAGGTTGGCCACCTCGATATATGGTGATGGTAATATTATTGCAGAAGGTAAAACGTACTCGTCCTGGGAGGAATTGCTTGGCGAGTTCTGCAAGCAAACGGTTTACTGGGGGTCTCTGCGCAAGGCAATTGAAATAGGGAGTAGTGATGAGGATTATCTTCATCTTCTTCAACTTTATTGGGAAGTACATGTCTCTGGTTACAATACTGGACGGCATAATGCAGTAGCAACACCGTCAACCTGCTCCCAAAAGTATTTCAGGTATGTATTCATTTTTTGGCAGAACCTCTGTCCCAATAAATTGGAGGGGAGCCGTGGCGTAACTGGTAAAGTTGTTGCCATGTGACCAGGAGGTTACGGATTCGAGTCGTAAAAACCGGCTCTTGCAGAAATGCAGGGTAAGGCTGCAAACAATATACCCTTGTGGTCCAGCCCTTCCCTGAACCCCACGCATAGTGGGAGCTTAGTGTACCGGACTGCCCTTTACCCGTTGTTCCAATATAATTTGGATTTCAAGAGTCAAATTTCTTAATCTTGATTATGAATTTTTCTTAATCTTGATTATGAATTCGGACATAAAATCATTAAATTTTTTGAAATACATACGTCAAAAGTAATATATAAGTCACAATATTTAACAATTTAAAGGCATATGAAACAATCATGGTTGTATTTATTAGAGGATAATTTCAGAGATCTTTTTGAGGTTTGATTTTATTATACTAATCTTTTTTGTGATTTACGAAATTAGGCTTAACTAAATCCCGAGGAAAAACAGACCTACGTGATTATTTTTAAAAATTAAATCAAGGGACATAAGCTAAATATTGTAAACCACAAGGGAAGTTTGTGTTACTAAATTAAACTTGACGAGAGATCTCTAAAATTAACTTTACATATTACAATATGTTTGTCTCATTTTAACAAATCACAATATTAGATCCTTAATATTCTTTAACATGACGTATTTCCATCTTTGTATTGTCACGTACATCTTTCAGATGCGCCGCAGTTTCCACAAAAGAAAGAAAGGTTGATGTCAACTCGTTTCGGTCAGTTAGAGACCTCAAATCAAAAGGCATTTGGTTTAAGCCAAGTAGCCAACAAACTCTCAGAGGAATCAAATTCAAATCTTACTGCTTGTTTGCGCAGCTCGAGCTTCCACCTTTATTTATTGACGCCGGCATGCCGGTATTGTATGCGAACGTGATAGCTTATGAGATGAGCAATACTGGCAGCTGGGCAGTTGCCCTTGAGATAACAAATTATGTCAACTTTTTGAAATCGCTCGTAATAAGCGCTGGGGATGTCAAAGAATTACGAGAGCAAGAAATACTCTTCAATTGTTTAGGAACAGATGAGGAAGCCAACAAAGTATTGCAAGAGATTCCCGCTGGTCGTATATTTTCCTTTGGTAACATTTTGAATGTCGCATTGAAAATTCAACAACATACTAGCAGCAAAAAAAGAATATTTTTGGCAGAGTTGTTTTGGACTCATTTTAGTAGTCCATGGTCATTTATGACTTTGCTTGTAGCAATTGTACTACTTGGCTTAACTCTCGCCCAAACCTATTTTACTATCTATCCTAGGAAGTAATGTATTTATGTAGCCACTATTCTATATGTACTTTGGTATTTGGAATTAATAAGCTCTACAGTTTTGCTTTTTTTCGTTGTTTGTATTATTTGTTTTAAATGGCTCTTGCAATTCGTGCTTTTGTTCAACAAATATGGTGATCAATAAAGTTGCATAATATTTATCAATTTGAATCTTATTTTGGTCATATGAAATACTCACATATGGGGGAAATGAAAGACGAAATTGTTGGGAAAAACCCGCCACAGAAATAATATCCATGGTATTTACAGCGGCGTAATAATGTAGCTCCGTGATACGGTTAATCAACAAGAATAAAAAAGCTAGAGCGATAATGACACCAAGATTTTTACATAGAAACCCAAAAGGGAAAAAAATCACAGGCCGAGAGGAGTAACTGATATCACTATAGCAAGGATTTTACGCTTTGTAGGTCCGAGTAAAATACTTCAAAGACCACTATACACTCAAAAGAAATAATCCTCTTTTAAGATTTTTCCACCTCACTACAATATCGCTCACACTCTCTATTTTTCCTCACAGACTATTTCTCTATCTGTGAAAAATCAGTTCATGATTTAGATTTTAGAGTTTTGGGAATCTAAATTGGTTGGTACTTATTTGTCCATGTTAGTTATAGTATATATCAAGCAAGTTATTGTCATGAACTTGCCTTTTGTACGGAATCAATTTAAGTAAACTTTAAATATTTACTTATTTAATTGAGGTATCTATTTAATCTTGATTAACTGATACAAATTTGGTTCTTATGATCTAATAAACAATCAAACGTATTTGCATAATCCTACTATTTTATGTTTTTCCATCCTAAACCCTAGTTCACGAAATTCAACCAAGAAAAAACATTTCTATATTTAAACGATGACTTTAAACACAACGTACAACCCCTAATAATCATCTTAAACTCAAGGAAGATATATAACCTTTTGGGTTCAAAACCCTAGCTTCGAATTTCTTGTAGAGATTCTGGAGGAGGTTAGTTCTAGCCAGAGACAAATTTAGAATTTCTATAACATGGTTGCACCACTTAAAAAAAGAAGGAAAAAAAATTAAAGTCGAAATTGATCCCTAATGCTCTAGGTAATAAACTCAGCATTGAACCCAGTGCACCGTTCAACCTTTTGGAGCATGGGTGTCAAAAGTTAATATTATATCAATTCTTAAGAGATATCTAATTTTACGGGAAGACCATAGGTTCATGTGCCCTGAAATTAATACTCCCTCCATCCCATATTCCTTGGCCACTTTCCCTTTTGCAGACTCATCCAGAAATTATAATTATAAATAAAAGAAGTATTTCACTATCTTACCCCTATCTCTATCCAATAAATACATTCTAATCAATATTGACTATTTTTTTACTAAGGGTAAGATGGAAAAGATTTAATTGGTAAGATGGAAAAGATTTAATTAATTTTTTCTTTGTTTTGTAAATGAACAAGTAATTTGGGACATATATTTTTAATAATATGACCAAATAATTTGAGACGGAGGGAGTATGTAAATTCGCCGTTCTAGCAATAGAATTATGTTATTCCACTATTAGAGCACCAAGAAATGTTACCTCAGTGTAATTATGGTACCAAACTGAGATATGCTCTCTCTAGGATTCAATATCCAAAGTTTTCAAATTTATTTTTTGCCTGAAAGGTCCGCTTATCCGACGCATCTATAATGTATCTAATGAATGTAAATAAACTTTTTGGTTTGATTTTAACCAGAATAAAACTTACAAGTTAATTATATTGTGTTTCAGGACTGTGTTGACCTTGGTGTCTTGAATCCTTTAAAACTACTGTAGCGTATGTGATTTCGATAAACATATATATATATATATATCCGACGCATCTACAATGTATCTAATGAATGTAAATAAACTTTTTGGTTTGATTTTAACTTGAATAAAACTTACAAGTAAATTATTGTGTTTCAGGACTGTGTTGACTTTGGTGTCTTGAATCCTTTAAAACTACTGTAGTGTATGTGGTTTCAATAAACATAATATATATATATATATAAAGAAAACGCGTCATGATTTGATACAGTTAAAATGTTGAAATTTCAAAAGAAATATTCTGCATCATGCTTAATGGAGCCACATTTGTGTTTGAAATTATGATTTGATTTTATATGTTTTGCTCGAAGAATAATCTAAATTATTGAAGTCATATTATGTACATATATGTATAATTTGAATGATAACAATTCAATATTTACGTTCTTATTGCACAGACACTAAAAACCCATTCCCTTTCATGATGAGCAACAACAATATAGATTGATCTCCAGAGTGAAAAAAGTTACGCCATAAGTAAAAATGAAGATTGTGCATTCAAATAACTAACTCCATACATCGTTCAAGATCATGAATATATCTTTATAAAGGAATAATACATGTATAATAGCCACTACTTTGAAAATTCACTTTAATATTCTTTGCACATATAAATGCTTTAGAATTTTCAAATATTTAGTGGTTTTAAAGACATTTCATACCCCTAAGTGCAGAAACAATGTCCATCTTTACACTTGGCAGCATAAGTAAATGTATAACAATGATAATAACAATCTGCAGCCTTGTTGCATACTGGCTGTGCTGCAACTTCCAAGCAAAGCAAACCTGCAAAATCATTAAAAAAATCTTGTAAAAAAACAAATAAGAGAATTTGGTTTAACCATCCGATATTCAAATCTCATCGGCACAATAAACCCACATTGACATTAAGTAGGCCTGTTGATGGGGTAAAGCGTTCCTCAGTATCGAAATCAAAAAATTTGTTAAAGAGTGTTCAATATATGTGTGTGTACGTAGGTATGTATGTATAAAGAGTAACTTTTGACCTATATACATAATATAATTTTTAGTGGTAAAAATTTTCAATGAAGGGTGTTCAATTGACCACTTTTCGATCTACATATATGGCTCTCCCTACCATAACATTCTTCATTCCTAGCTATCAAACCTGAAACCTCTTCGTAATAGACTGTTTGTCGAGCTTCTAGAAAGTCAAAAGTGCTTATTTTAGAAAGTTGAGTGGTCAAATTTTTAGGAGAAAAGAAAAGGTGTTTTTGAGTAGTAGCAGAAGCCGGAAAAATTAGTTTTTCCCCGAAACACTTTTGGAACCATGGTCAAGCACAAATCGCTAGTCAATATTGGCAAAAGTGTTTTTCAAATTGATTAGCTAAACATGAATAACTACTTCCAAGTACTTTTTCGAAAAGTAATTTAGATTACAAGTACTTTTCAAAATAAGCAGATTTTAGAAACTTAGTCAAATAGCTTTAGGTGTGCAGAGATGTCAAACATCCCACCGGTATAAAAGGAATGAAAAAGAAAATGTAATTAGCTTGCATAACATTTTGGTCTAACATATAAGAATCTTTCTCTACCAAAAATCTAAAATGGCTAAAATTCTTGCGCACTAAAAAGAAGGAAAAAATAAAATTGAATAGGATTTTTAAGTGAAGAGAGAGATAAATTACACACCAATAATTACGATTAGAACAACATAAATCAAGAACATTGTGGTAAAGCAAACTCTAGCCATCTATTCAGATATAACACAAGTTTTTTTGATGAATTTCTTTTAACTTGCACAAATTTTGCATTTCGAGGTGCAGATATTTATACACGCTTGTAGGGGAAACAAAATCTGATTTAGGTGGGATTTAAATTGGAAAATAATTAATTGTGTTGAACTTCTTTTGGTGATGGTTTGTAGTTTGTTTTAGGGTAATATGTCAATTTAGAAAGGAATCAAAAAGAAAATAATTAGAATTGAATGGTTGACCAAGCTTTATACGAAATAATTAAATAGTGACCTCTTACAACTATATAACAATGAAAAGTAATCTAAAATTTGGCTCGTAATATAGCATTTGTCGTGGGGCGTCATTGTTAACGTCACATGCATCAATTAGACAGGTTGATTTAAGCAACTGTCCTTTTGTTTAGGCCACCATATAAATATTGTCCCTTTTTTGCCTTAAATCCGGATAAAATCATATTTGAGTCTAATGTTTGCTCATGTTGGACGAAACATTTAGAATGTCTTCTAATAATTTCAATAACTTACAAAGTTTTAGAGTGATCCAACATTTTCTCGTAAATTTTCAGTTTGTTTAAAAGGAACCTTTATACATAATTGAGCTTATTGTAACCTTTACATAGGTCTTACTGCCCTTTAAATATGTAATATTATAGCAAGCATTAAAAATATAATTAGACTTTTTATATAACCAATTAATTTGATATTACGACACGACTTACTCTCTTTCTTTTTTTTTTTCAAGACAAAATTAACGACACAACTTAATTTTATTTTTCAGCCAAAAGCCATATGATCACTTTCGACTTGTTGCAATTTTATTTCTACTCTTTTTTGTAATCCCTAAAATACTCTTTAGAACACAAAATCCCTAAGTCCTTGCTATTGATGTACCATGAATTTCGGCACATTTTATGTCTTTTTCACTAGAAATGTTGCTTGTATTTAAGTGTTTTTACATCGTTTCTTATGTTATTTTGGTGTTTTGTAGGGTTGGTTGACTAAGGACCGGAAATGATAAGAAATGCTGAAAAACGGACAACTTGGAGCAAAAGGACGGTCCGTAACTCGAGTTACGGCCCGTAACGTGATCCGTACCCAGAGAGGAAGATCCAGATATGTGCCGCTATAAAGGACGGTCTGTAACTCATGTTACGGGCTGTAACACCCCGCATCTTGGAACTAAGTTTAGGCTCATATCATTAGAGTTCTAGTGGAAACACTGAAGGTTTGAACGTTTTGCGAAAATGGTTGATAGGCCTACTTCGGGCAGCGATAACTCCTTGATCAGTTTGGAATTTGGGAAAGTACCCTTAATGAAAGTTGTAGTATGTAGAAATACCTTACTAACGATATAAGGCCCAAGAAAAATCAGAGATCGGAGCAAGGAGATATGATCGTCTCAATATGGCTAATAGTAAGGCACTTGAAATCATATACAATCGGCTAAGTTTTCGATACGTCTGCCTTCCAGTCAAATTTCGTGAAGATCCATTGGGAATTTGAGAAAACTTCCTTAATGAAAGTTGTAGCCCTTTGAAATAGATTTCCAACGGTATATTATGGGTCTTGAACGGAGCTATGTACAAAAAGTTATGGTCATTCTACGACAGACTGTTTGGGCAAAATATCACCTCCTGTCACACTTTGCGGCGCAACATGCGGCCCGCAAAAACGACATGCGGCCACGCAGTCCCGCCGCAAAGTGTGCCAGTGAAGTGTTTGGTGGTTTTGCATGGTTTGCGACACAACATGCGTTTAGCAAAGCATGCTTTGCGTCCAGCAAAATGTCCGCATGTTGTGTCGGTCCAGAATTTTCTGGACCACTATATATATATATCAAATTCTACCCTAACTCATTATTTTCACCATTTTAGACATAGAAAACCTCTAGAATACTCTCTAACCTTCATCCACATGAAAATTCAAGGGAACTCCATGATCAATAACACCAAATCCATGAACCCAAGTGTATGAAACCTAACCAAAGTTTATTCAATTCAAGAAAATCCGAGGGAAGTGAAGTAGGGTTTTGGTGCTAGAGGAGTAACTCCACTCAAGACTTGTTCAACCACTATCTAAGGTAAGTTTCATGACTTTCTCATGATGATTAAAGTGTTGATAAGTTCAAATGCTTGGATTGGAGGAGAGTGTAGTAAATGGGTTTGATAAAGAGAATTACATGAACTATGCAAGGGTTTTTGGATTGTTGACTTGGGATTGTTGTATTCATATGGGTGATGAAGAATGATGTTAATTACATCGAATTCAGATTGTAGAATCTGCTAGAAGTAATAGAATAGGGATTGGGTGAAGAAAACACCATTAATGAAGGTTGTGGAGCTTCATGCCCACCAAGTGTTTGATAAAATGCTTAGATGATCAAAGCATGGATATTGTTGCTAATATAGAATCCCTATGACCTGTATTGCTATAGATTAATGTTGAAGGGATTAAAGGACATTGTGGTACGCTCAAAAGCAGGAATTCAAGGTATGTAGAACTTCCATCCACATGTGGGAATCTCTACGTTCTTCCCCATGATCCGTTTCTTAAAATCCATGAAGTTCAAATCCTAGGGCATTAAACCCAACATATTGGTAGCCCGTATTTATGTATTTATGTACATGAATTTTGTATCTATATTCGTTATTGTATTCCTAATCTTCCATTACGGTTATTAGGAATCCTAGCTTAATCCATGAATCGTGAATTCTTCCTCATGTGTTCTCATTATGTTTATATGAAACTTTATGATTTCATCCAGCAAGTTACAAGCATGTTTTCAAGTCAAGTATATATATATATATATATATATATATATATGATTACGAACTATTGTTATTACTCATGAACCAAAAGCATGTTTTGCAAGACTATGACAAATTATCTTATGAAACTATACAAGCAAGTTATGATTCATGAAAACTATGTACAAGCAAGTTATGATTCATGAACACTATGTACAAGCAAGTTATGATTCATGATATACCATGGGCAGCAAGTGCCACTATTTTACATGTTCATGTTTTGGGAGTTGCATTAATTATCGAGGAGGGCTTCAGATAGCCTGAAACTACGTAGCCACCGTAGGATGAGGATCGCTCCACCCATGTCCCGGACGATCTCTCATAATGACTGGATCCTTTCATATTTTATCAAATCTCATGTTCCCTAGCAAGGACTGAGTGTTCTGCTGGCGGGACGCAAGCACCAGACCATGGATCGGTTATAAGTTATTGCTCTCCCTACTTATCTATGTTATTTCTTTCAGTTGCTTTACATACCAGTACATTCAATGTGCTGACATCCCCTTTTTATTGCCCGACGGCCTACATTTCACGATGCAGGTACTGATATATAGGATGACACATCTGCTCAGTAGGACAGCAATCGTATCAGCTTATTGGTGAACCCCATTTCATTCGGGGTTTAGTTAACTTTTGGTTTATGATTAGTTATGCATCTAAGGTATGCTGGGGGCCTTGTCCCAGTAAGTATATTTTCCAGTCAGACTCATGATAGAGGTTTCATAGACTAGACAAGTCAGTTATGTCATGTCAGACATTCGGAGTCCTATAGCCATTTTTGGCTCATTCATGTTATTTCCGCACTCATGTTTAAATAAGTATTTTTATTTAGTATTATGACTTATTACATTTTTATAAAGGCTCATCATGCATTCACGTTATATTCCGCTTATGTTATGTATCATGATGATTCAGCAAGCCATGTGGTTCGCTCGGTCACATGCAGTCAGGCACCGAGTGTCGTGTTACATCCAGGCCATGATTCGGGGTGTGACAAAGTTTGGTATCAGAGCCTAGGTTCAAGGATCTTTAGGGAGTCTATGAAACCGTGTCCAGTGGGGTCTCTTTTATATATGTGAGGACCCCACACATATAAACAGTTGACCACCAAGACATTCAGGATTTGTCTCATTTCTTTCTACTCTAGATCGTGCCATGTCTTAGAGTAATAAGTAACCTTCTCTTCCAATCAAATTACGTGTGTTTCAAATGCGCAGGCGACGAACAGATAATTCAAGGTCTAAGTAAGGATGTTTACCCATAGGGGGTACAATTGTGCAGTACTTACTGGTAACGAATGAGACTTCAAGTTCTATTGAAAGTGAAATACAATGTAAGTTGCCCAAGAAGGGGTGTAGTGGAATGAATGGTATGTTGAATGATAATGATGTTCTTGAGAAAGGAGCTAAGTCAACAGGAAAAAGGTAAATCATGGAGGATCTCAAGGAAGTGGTGGTAGACAGTTTTCTACCGGAGGTCATCAGGACCCACTCCATATGCAGTCAAAGATTGAAAGGGAAATTAAACAGGAAAGTGTAACAGGTACAGTTTGAGTTGGACATATGAGGTAAGTTCATCATTTTTATACTGTTGTTGAGATTGGGAGCCCTGTGTGGCTATGATATGATATGATATGATATATTTGTATATATGTTGGCCTTGTGAGGCACTGTTGGTATTTCCTGCGTGCAGGTTTTGGGATAGTAAGAAATACAGAGGAAACTCTGCCAAAATTTTCCTAGAAATAGAAAGAGAATGAGATATAAGTTCGTAATATGCCTGGAAAAGCCATGTCAACAGTAATGATAAGATTTGACTAAGTTACGAGTACGACTGACTTTGAGAAATATGATTTGATTTCCTATTCAGATGAACACCTTAAGTGGGTGACAGTTCGGATACATCCGAATATTTGTTAGAAACCAAGGGCTTAAGTTAAGTTCAAAGTAGAGTGATTAGTGCAAGAAGAAATTAGCTAAGCCGTAAGAGAGCAAACTACAGAAGAATAGCCTTTAAGAGTTGTCAAAAGGGGTTGACCTAAAATTTACAATGTGAGCAGAGTAAGGTCATTAAGATGGAGTATGTCAGTTATGAATACAGTAGCAACCCTTCATGTAAGTAAATTTAGTTTTTCCCCATGAGAAATTTATCAGATGTGAGTCGTCAGTTTTGTAGAGTACAAGAGAATTACAGAAGATAAGGAACGTTAATTAGATCTCATCAAAAGAGAAAAAATTGTAAGTATAAGATGCTAGCCTTGGTCTAAGGGGGAGATGCATAAATCGCTAGTAAGCCCAGTGAGATAATTGAAGACCCGAAAGGTTAGTATGAGATATGAAGAACCTTAATTCAGTTAGGTTGGCATAATGAGATAGTCTCCATAAGGGAATATGCCTCATCTTAGAAAAAACCAGAAGTGAATAGAATGATCGTCGAACGGATCGTGTCAAGTTCAATTACTATCGATTAGGAGATCACAGAAAAGCTATAAGATCATGTCCAGTTATGTGTCACAAGAGTAGTGCCATTGCACAAGGCTCTAATCTTTAAGGTGCTAGTGAAAGACTTAGCGCACAACAGTACTATGAGTATTTTAGGAAGTATCTAAAATCAAGTATGGGAAGTATGGCTCACGATTTAGACAAGACAAGAGAACTATGGTAAAAGAAGTTCACCGCTTATCCAAGCTAGGAATTCGACTTTCAGGCTCCGAAGTGGGTGGAGTTGTTGCCCAAAACGTGGCTTATTCCTCCTTAGTCATCGAAGTTAGAGAGAAGAAGTTTAGTGATTCCTACTTGCTGTAGATGAAAGAGGGGATTCACGAATAGAAAGCCTTAGCTTTTGAACAGGGGGGAGATAATGGTACCTTGAGATACCAAGGCAGATTATGCATTCCAGATGTAGATGGACTCAAAGAGCTAATTATGTCAGAAGCTCACTATTCTAGTTCTACCTCGTTCAGCTAGGAGGCATGATTTAATTTGGGTGATTGTGGACAGACTTACGCAGTCAGCGCACTTCTTGGCAATAAGACCACAGATTGAACAGGAGATTATGCCAAGTCTTATATTAATGAAATTGCCGGATTGTATGGGACCCTAGTGTCCATTATTTCAGATCGTGATGCTCAGTTCACAACGAACTTCTGGAAATCCTTTCAGAAAGGATTGGGTACCAAGGTGAACCTTAGCACAGCTTTTCATCCTCAGACAAATGGTCAGACAGATACGCTATTCAGATCTCATGTTATAATATTCATGTTAGTTCAATACTCAGATATTTATGTCAGCTTAGTACTCAGATATCAGTCCAGTACTCATGTATTCATGACAGTCCAGTATTGAGCTAATCCAGTATTCAATCAGCTCAGTATTCAGTCAGCCCAGTCTTCAGTCATTTCAATAGACATTCAGTTTAGTATCTGAGCAGTTTAGTGATCTTGTATTCATTCAGTTCAGTAAGCTAGTGTTCCTTATTTCAAGGTAATTGGGATGATCACTTGCCTCTTATCGAGTTTTCCTATAATAGCAATTACCATGCTAGCATTGGGATGGCACCGTTTGAAGCTCTGTATGGGCAAAGGTGTAGATCACCAATTGGTTGGTTCGAAGTTGGTGAAGCAGAGTTGTTAGGACCAGATTTGATTTATCAGGCTATGGAGAAAGTCAAGTTGATTTAGAAGCGTTTGAAAACGGCTCAGAGTGGCCAGAAGTCTTACACAGATGTGAGGCGAAGGGACTTAGAATTTTCAGTTGATGATTGGGTGTTCCTTAAAGTCTCACCTATGAAGGGTGTCATGAGATTTGGCAAGAAAGGCAAACTCAGCCACAGATATATTGGACCTTAAAGAATTCTGCGAAAGATCGGCCTAGTAGCCTATGAACTTGAGTTGCCACAAGATTTAGTTGTTGTACATCCCGTGTCTCATGTGTCCATGTTGAGGAAGTGTGTAGGAGACCCGTAGTTGGTTGTTCCTGCTGACACTATAACAGTTAAGGATGGTTTGACCTATGAGGAGATCCCCGTAGCCATTCTTGACCGTCAAGTTCACAAGTTGAGAACTAAGGAAGTAGCCTCCGTGAAAGTCCTGTGAAGGGGTCAGAAAGTTGAGGAAGCTACATGGGAAGCCGAGGAGGATAGGAAATTCATGTACCCGCACTTGTTTCAACCCGCAGAAGATATTTATGATGAAACACCAAGATTTTGAGGTATGTAAGCTTTCTTTTCATGCTTTTGGTCGTGTGTGGCCAATTTATAGTGCTATTGTGATGTAGCCCTGTGATGCAATGATATTATGGGCTGTTGTGACAGGTTGGTAGTGCCATATTACAGGGGAAACTCTGGCGAAATTTTTGTAGAATCCCGAATGTTAACTTTCGAGGACGAATGTTCCAAAAGAGGGGGAGAATGTTACACCTTGGAAATTTTCCCGTTAACGTACCGCGAATAGACCCACGAAGGGTATGATGTATACAACATGTTTACGAGTAAGAAGTAATATTTAATGATTCTAAATGAGATTTCAAAGACATTTGAGGTAGGAGACGAAAGTTGGTAAGGAAAGCAAGGTATATGTTGTGTGTCGGGCAAGAATAACGTGTATCGAATTAATGATGGCTTAATGACATTTTGGAGAAGAGTTATAATGTCCCTTATTCATGCCTCACGTTTCACGTTCAAGTTCATGTATTCGCTATTCATGTCTCATGCTTGGGCACTGATGTTTTCATGAAACTATGTCATGTCAGTTTCCATGCCCCATGTCAGCTATCCAATGCCCATGTCATGTTATGTCTCAGTATTCATGTTTCCATGTAACCATGCCATGTTAGTTCAGTCTCCATGTTTCATGTCATGTTTCCTTCACGTTCATGTAGTCAAGCCATGTCCAGCCATATTATTAACCATGACCCATCATTTGAGGACGAATGATCCCAAGGGGGAGATATTGTAACACCCCGCATCTTGGAACTAAGTTTAGGCTCATATCATTAGAGTTCTAGTGGAAACACTGAAGGTTTGAACGTTTTGCGAAAATGGTTGATAGGCCTATTTCGAGCAGCGATAACTCCTTGATCAGTTTGGAATTTGGGAAAGTACCCTTAATGAAAGTTGTAGTATGTAGAAATACCTTTCTAACGATATAAGGACCAAGCCAATCAGATATCGGAGCAAGGAGATATGATCGTCTCAATATGGCTAATAGTAAGGCACTTGAAATCCTATAGAATCGGCTAAGTTTTCGATACGTCTTCCTTCCAGTCAAATTTCGTGAAAGTCCGTTGGGAATTTGAGAAAACTTCCTTGATGAAAGTTATATCCCTTTGAAATAGCTTTCCAACGGTATATTATGGGTCTTGAACGCAGCTATGTACAAAGAGTTATGGCCATTCTACGACAGACTATTTGGGCAAAATATCACCTTCTGTCACACTTGCGGCACAACATGCGGCCCGCAAACACGACATGCGGCCACGCAGTCTAACCGCAAAGTGTGCCAGTAAAGTTTTTGGTGGTTTTGCATGGTTTGCGACACAACATGCGTTTAGCAAAGCATGCTTTGCGTCCAGCAAAGTGTGCCGCATGTTGTGTCGGTCCAGAATTTTTTGGACCACTGTATATATATCAAATTCTACCCTAACTCATTATTTTCACCATTTTAGACATAAAAAACATCTATAATACTCTCTAACCTTCATCCACACGAATATTCAAGGGAAATCCATGATCAATAACACCAAATCCATGAACCCAAGTGT
Organism: Lycium barbarum; assembly: GCF_019175385.1. NCBI lineage: Eukaryota > Viridiplantae > Streptophyta > Magnoliopsida > Solanales > Solanaceae > Lycium > Lycium barbarum. Next base: position 7,024,261 of record NC_083339.1, on the reverse strand, counting down.
ATGAAACCTAACCAAAGTTTATTTAATTCAAGAAAATCCGAGGGAAGTGAAGTAGGGTTTTGGTGCTAGAGGAGTAACTCCACACAAGACTTGTTCAACCACTATCTAAGGTAAGTTTCATGACTTTCTCATGATGATTAAAGTGTTGATAAGTTAAAATGCTTGGATTGGAGAAGAGTGTAGTAAATGGGTTTGATAAAGAGAATTATATGAACTATGCAAGGGTTTTTGGATTGTTGACTTGGGATTGTTGTATTCATATGGGTGATGAAGAATGATGTTAATTACATCGAATTCAGATTATAGAATCAGCTAGAAGTAATAGAATGGGGATTGGGTGAAGAAAACACCATTAATGAAGGTTGTGGAGCTTCATGCCCACCAAGTGTTTGATAAAATGCTTAGATGATCAAAGCATGGATATTGTTGCTAATATAAAATCCCTATGACCTGTATTGCTATAGATTAAAGTTGAAGGGATTAAAGGACATTGTGGTACGCTCAAAAGCAAGAATTCAAGGTATGTAGAACTTCCATCCACATATGGGAATCTCTACGTTCTTCCCCATGATCCGTTTCTTAAAATACATGAAGTTCAAATCCTAGGGCATTAAACCCAACATATTGGTAGCCCGTATTTATGTATTTATGTACATAAAATTTGTATCTATATTCATTATTGTATTCCTAATCTTCCATTACGGTTATTAGGAATCCTAGCTTAATCCATGAATCATGAATTCTTCCTCATGTGTTATCATTATGTTTATATGAAAATTTATGATTTCATCCAGCAAGTTACAAGAATGTTTTCAAGTCAAGTATATATATATATGATTACGAACTATTGTTATTACTCATGAACCAAAATCATGTTTTGCAAGACTATGACAAGTTATCTTATGAAACTATACAAGCAAGTTATGATTCATGAAAACCATGTACAAGCAAGTTGTGATTCATGAACACTATGTACAATCAAGTTATGATTCATGATATACCATGGGCAGCAAGTGCCACTATTTTACATGTTCATGTTTTGGGAGTTGCATTAATTACCGAGGAGGGTTTCAGATAGCCTGAAACTACGTAGCCACCGTAGGATGAGGATCGCTCCACCCATGTCCCGGACGATCTCTCATAATGACTCGATCCTTTCATATTTTATCAAATCTCATGTTCCCTGGCAAGGACTGAGTGTTCTGCTGGCGGGACACAAGCACCAGACCATAGATCGGTTATAAGTTATTGCTCTCCCTACTTATCATGTTTTACTCATGTTATATATATATATGTACGCATGCTCATGTTCGTGTCCAGGTTTTCAATTTCAGTTCTTATCATGTTATTCCATGTCCCATGTTATTTCTTTCAGTTGCTTTACATACCAGTACATTCAATGTGCTGACGTCCCCTTTTTATTGCCCGGAGTCCTGCATTTCACGATGCAGGTACTTATATACAGGACGACACATCTGCTCAGTAGGACAGCATTCGTATCAGCTTATTGGTGAGCCCCATTTCATTCGGGGTTTAGTTAACTTTTGGTTTATGATTAGTTATGCATATAAGGTATGTTGGGGGCCTTGTCCCAGTAAGTATATTTTCCAGTCAGACTCATGATAGAGGTTTCATAGCCTAGACAAGTCAGTTATGTCATGTCAGACATTCGGAGTCGTATAGCCATTTTTGGCTCATTCATGTTATTTCCGCACTCATGTTTAAATAAGTATTTTTATTAAGTATTATCATAACCTGTGTTACGGTCCGTCGCAAGAAGCCGTAACGGTTGACCTATATAAGCTGACAAAGGACGAAATCGAAGGACGGAACCGAAGGACGGACCGTAACCTGTGTTATAGTCCGTAACGATGCCGCAAAAGGGTGTTTTTGTCCAGAACTTTGGCGCGATTTTTGGCCCTATAAATACTTAAAGTCAGGTTTTTAACATTCATTCTGATCTTTTTGAGCATTAACTTTAAGCCTTGGATATTTGTGAAGTGGTTGGAGCATTTAAAGCACCAACCTCACCTTCATTCCATATTGTATTAGCATTGTAAGTATATTATGTTAACTTTTAAGGTTTTTTTGTTAACCAAATGATGAGTAGATAATTTTAATTCTAAGGTTGTGGACCCCATGATAGGTATTATGTGAATGGGTTTCTACTATTGATATATGCATAATGATTATTGGTATTTATTCTATCTTTGTCTGCTAGCGTTGGGTAATGATTGCAAGTATTAGCCTAAGCCATTATACTAACATTTCTTGGGAAAAAGAGTTAGTATTGGTAAGATTGAATAGCAATGACTCGGGGCGTTAACCCTCGTTTAATAGACTAACGTAGGGATAAGAACAAGTCTAATTGGCATTATTGGTCGCTCTTCGAGTTCAACTTTTTTACATTTGAAAAAATCATAAAAAGAAAATACATCCTAACTATTGGGAAACATTAGGAAGTCCATAAGAGATCAAGTGCATACTCTTTGAACAATCATTAAAAGTATATCACATTGAAACCTGAAGCATAATATCTAATCAAAGTGGGGAACACAACCTTAGTCTCTCTCTCGCATTAAGTACAATTAAAGTCAAAGTATTCAATTACATTACACAACAAATATTTCAAACTATTTGGAATAAGATTAAAGCCTTTAAAGACTAGTATCGCATACAATTAGTACCTTTTTCTCTCCATATTCCCTGTGGATTCGACCCCAACCTTGTTTGGGTTATTATATTTGACAACGACCGCTTTACACCACTCATATGTGTAATTTGAGCGTATCAAATTTTGGCGCCGTTGCCGGGGAATACGATTTTGAAATTACTGATTGTTGCGTACTCTTCTTTAAAACTTTTTCTATTCCATCACACCTTATTTGTTGTTCTAGTGAACCAGGTAAACATGGCAAGAAGATAGAATCGAAATCAAGGAAACTAAGGTGGACTCCAAGTGAACACACCTGCACCAGAAGAGGATGAAGATGAGAATATATTTGCGGAATTCATCAATGAAGTTGATTATGCTTCTGCTGTGGTCCCTCCTAGGACTGGAAACGATACTTTCAAAATTGATAGTTCTGTCTATCAGCTATTGAAACTTGAAGGTTATTTTCGAAATTCTTCGGAAGATTGTCCACTCCGAGATTTGAAGAACTTCCTGCATATGTGTGCTCAACAATCCCGAGGTACTGTTTTTGCTGATGCACTTTGGTTACGGGTCTTCAAATATTCCTTAGCTGGCCAAGCAAGGAAATGGTATGAAAAGCTTCCCATCAATTTTATTCATACCTGGAGCGAGCTAGCCAATATATTTCTGAAAAAATGATTCCCACCGAGCAAAAACGCTGAACTTCGAGATAAGATCTTTGAGTTCAAATAGCTCCCGGGAACAATTATATTCGGCATGGGAGCGGTTCAAGTACTATCTAGCTCAATCTCCAACTCACGGGTTTCCGGATGCTATTCTCACCGAGAAATTCTACAAGGGCTTAGATACAATGAATCAGATTGCTGTCAATACTGTTACAGGAGGATGCTTCATGGACAAGTCATTTATCAACATCACCCGTTTGCTTGATAAACTCACCATCCACAATCAAGCTTGGCATTCAACTGATAGTGAGAGTCTCTCTTATGGTAGTCCATCACTAGCTGTTGTTGCAAAAGAAAACTATGAGAGAGATCATGCCTTTGCTCAATTGCAAACCACAGTGGATCTATTATCAAAGAAGTTGGCAGAAAAGGATGCACAGGGGGTAAATGTTGTTGAGGAGTTACCACCTCATCCACAGGGGATGTATCAAGTCCCTGAGGGGATGTACCAAGATGGGCAACAACATTATGAAGATATTAATTATGTCAACAACTCGCAAAGAGGCTATCAAAGGCTAAATTATCAAAATTCGGGCCATCACCCATGGCAAAAGCCTCAACGCCAATTGCAAGGGAACAATTATAGCAGAAATGATCAGGAAAATCCAAATCAAGGGAATTACAATAACAACAATTATGGCAACAAGAGCTTTAACCCTTACATTCCACCAAGGGGGCAAGCATCAAGTTCCCAACAGTGGAGAGACAATTCAGCTAGCAACTCTGCTAGCAATACTGCTAATGATTCTGCAGAGCTGAAAAGTATGATGCAGAAAATGCTAATGAATCAGGACAAAACTGAGAGTACAATAAAGGGAATGTCTCAGGTTCAACTATCTCATTCAGCTACCATTCAGAAGCTTGAATCGCAATTCAGAGACCTTTCCAGATAAGTGCATACCCCTCAACGTGGACAACTACCAAGTGATACAGTTCCAAATTCGAAAGGTAGTGGGGTAAACTTTGTAGAGCATGTAGCTGCTATTAGCACCCGAAGAGGAAAAATACTTCAAGGTGCTGATAAAAAAATGATTGATCTAGAGCCCATTGTTGAAGAAGAGGCACAACCTGATATATCTGATGTTATTGTGGAGGAAGAAACAGAAGAGGAAGTCCCTATTATAGCTGAAGAGGAGCAAACTCTTGATAATCTCAAGGCACAAGGAGAAAAACATGAAAAAGGGAAGGCAAAACTTTCTGGCGCTCTACGCCCTTTGACTCAAATGTTTAAATCTTCACCACCTTTTCCTCAAAGGCTAGTGAGGAAAACAGAAGATGACAAGTGTTTGCGATTTTATGATCAACTCAAGCAATTGACGATGAACATTCATTTCATGGACATTGTCCAAGAAATGTCTGGGTTTGCTAAGTATTTAAAGGATCTCTTAACAAAGAAGAAGAATCCATTGAAACACGACATCGTAGGTATCACTTATCGCGTCAGTGCTATTATTTCCAAGATCACAGCGCAAAAAAGGGAAGATCCTGCAGCATTCACCATTCCATGCACCATAGGGAAGTAGAAATTTTCCAAGGCGTTGTGTGATAACGGGGCTAGCATAAATCTTATTCCCCTTAAGATTTTCAAGAGATCAGGTTTAGGGATACCAAGGCCCACTACCATGAGGTTGCAGATGACTGACAAGTCAATAAAAAGGCCAATTTGGGGTAGTTGATGATGTGTTTGTTCAAATTGGGGAATTCCTACTGCCAGCAGATTTCATGATTCTTGACTGTGCTGTTGATCAAGAAATTTCTATTATTCTGGGGAGACCTTTCCTTGCTACAGGGAGGGCTCTTATGGATTCAGAGAAGAGTGAAATCAAGTTTCGGGTTAACGATGAGGAGGTGACTTTTCACGCCAGCAAGGGTATGAAATTTCCTAGTCTTTATCAAAGTATTTCAGTCATTAATTCTTTTGATGTAGTGGATGAAGCAGTAGAATTCAAGATGGGGGAAGAATGCTTGGGTGAAGCATTATCAGCCATCTTGGTCAATTTTGATGCAGAAAAAATAGAGGGATATATTGAGATGGTGAATTCACTCACCGTTCTGGGGTCTTACTCTTATGAGCTCAAGAAATTATCTCTTGATTTAGAGAAGCGAACAACTCCTCCAGCAAAACCGTCAATTATTGAGCCACTGAAGTTGGAGCTCAAGCAACTTCCATCCCATCTTAGATATGAGTTTCTTGGAGCAAATGCCACTCTCCCAGTTATTGTGTCATTACTTCTGAATGAGGGCCAAACTCATACACTCATCGCAGTTTTGAGGAGACATTTGAGAGCTTTGGGTTGGACTATTGCAGACATTCGGGGGATTCCCTCCGAAATTTGTGAGCACTGAATTCAGTTGGAAGAGGAAAGTTCACCAAGTGTTGAGCATCAGAGAATATTGAATCCACGGATGCAAGAGGTGGTAAAGAAAGAGATTATTAAGTGCCTAGATGTTGGGGTGGTTTACCCGATTGCCAACAGTCCACGGGTAAGTCCAGTCCAATGTGTGCCAAAGAAAGGGGGCATCACTGTTGTCCCTAATTCTAAAAATGAGTTGATTCCTACAAGAACTGTCACCGGTTGAAGAGTGTGTATGGACTGTAGAAAGCTGAACACTGCATCTTGCAAGGATCATTTCTCGATGCCTTTTATTGATCAAATGCTTGATTGGCTAGCTGGAAGATCTTATTATTGTTTCTTGGATGGGTACTCAGGTTAAAACCAAATCAATATTGCATTGGAAGACCAAGAAAAGACTACTTTCACTTGTCCCTATGGGACATTCGCTTTCAGTCGAATGTCATTTAGTCTTTGCAATGCCCCGGCTACTTTCCAACGATGCATGATGTCCATATTCTCTGACATGGTTGAAAACTTTCTTGAAGTCTTCATGGATGACTTCTCTGTGGTGAGAGATTCATTCAATGAATGTTTAGACCATCTTAATGGGGTGCTAAAAAGCTGTGAGGAGACAAACCTCATTCTTAACTGGAAAAAGTGTCATTTTATGGTAATGAGGGAATTGTCCTTGGCCATAAGATTTCTGAAAGAGGGATTGAGGTTGACCAAGCCAAATCGATGTGATTTCAAAACTCCCTCCACCCATCTCAGTAAAAGGGGTTCGGAGTTTCTTGGGGCACGCTGGATTCTATAGAAAATTTATCAAAGACTTCTCCAAAATTGTAAATCCAATGTGCAAACTCTTGGAAAAGGAGTCCAAATTCAATTTTGATGACAAGTGCATCAAGCCTTTCGACGAGTTGAAGTTAAAATTGACCTTAGCCCCTATTGTTGTGTCCCCGTATTGGTCGTTGCCCTTTGAATTAATGTGTGATGTCAGTGGTCTTACAATTGGGGCGCTGTGTTTGTTCAGCGGCTCAACAAAATCTTGCACCCAATTTATTATGCCAGCAAAACACTAAATGGAGCTCAACTGAACTATACAGTAATAGAGCAGGAACTACTTGTTATTGTTTATACCTTTGAAAAGTTCCGGGCTTATTTATTGGGTGCCAAGGTAGTGGTTCACATTGACCATGCTGCCCTGCGGTACTTAATGGCTAAAAAGGATGCTAAGCCTCAGTTGATAAGATGGGTGTTGTTGCTACAAGAATTTAGCTTTGAAGTCAAAGACCGAAAGGGTCAGAAAATCAAGTAGCTGATCATCTCTCCAGACTTGAAGCACCAGGGAGACTAATTGATGTGCTAGATATTGATGACACTTTTTCAGATGAAAGAGTCTTGGCAGTCTCCAGTGATGTGGCACCATAGTATGCCGATATTGCCAATTATTTGGTAACTGGCATTGTTCCTGAAGATTGAAGGCATATCAAAAGAAGAAATGCTTAAGAGACTGCCGACAATATTATTGGGATGAGCCTTACTTATTCAGGACTTGTGCAGACAATATGATCAGAAGATGTGTGACTGAATCTGAGGTGATGGATATTTTGAAGGCTTGTCATGATTCTCCGGTTGGTAGGCATCACAGTGGAAATAGAATTGCAGCCAAGGTGCTAGAGTATGGCTACTATTGGCCAGCCATCTATCATGATGCGAATATGTTGGCACGTTCTTGTGATAAATGTCAGTGCCAGGGCACAATAGGTCGGAAGCATGAAACACCGATGAATTTTGTGCTTGAGGTGGAGCTCTTTGATATGTGGGGCATTGATTTTATGGGGCCCTTTGTGAGCTCGTATGGCCTGAGATATATTCTTGTTGCAGTGGATTATGTCTCCAAGTGGGTGGAGGCGGTGGCCTTGACTAACACTGATGGTAGGAGAGTCATTGCCTTTCTAAAAAAGAACATCTTTACAAGATTTGGAACTCCTAGAGCTATTATTAGTGATAGTGGTTCTCATTTCTGCAACAAACCATTTGCTGATCTTCTTGAAAAATATGGCGTGCATCACAGGGTTGCCACTCCATATCATCCTAAGAAGAGTGGTCAGGTTAAAGTCTCAACAAGAGAGATAAAGAACATCTTGCCAAAGACGGTCAATGTGAATCGCACAGAATGGTCCAAAAAGTTGGATGATGCTCTATGGGTATATCGCACAGCGTTTCAAATGCCTATTGGGACTTCAAGGTATAAGTTGGTGTTTGGGAAGGCATGTCATTTGCCTATTGAGTTCGAGCATAAGGCCCTTTGGGCATTGAAAAAGCTGAACATGGATTGGCATGAAGCAACAAAGCTGAGGTTGTTTCAAATCAACAAGATGGATGAATTTAGGTACAATGCCTATGAAAGTGCAACACTGTACAAGGAAAAGAAGAAATACTATCATGACTCGAAGATCCTCAAAAGGGATTTTCAGCCAAAGGACTTGGTCTTGTTGTACAATTCGCACCTAAAGTTCTTTCCGGGCAAGCTAAAGTCTCGATGGTTCGGTCCGTTTGAAATTGTAAGTGTTTCCCCAAATGGAAGTGTCATTGAGGTGAAAAGCGAGGATGGCACTCGGACTTTTAAAGTGAATGCACAAAGAATGAAGCACTACCATTGGTGCATTGATGATGGTAAAGTGGTTGATCGGTATCGTTTGAAATACGGTTCCTGAACTGAAAATTGAGATACCACGTCGAGCCGTGACGTTAAACCAAGCGTTGTGTGAGAGGCAACCCATATTTACTGCTTTATAAGTACTTTAACTATCGTATTTCCTTTGTTTTCTTTTATGTTTTTGATGTTTGCTGATGTGGTAGGATCCTGAGGACTGAAAAGGCCAAAATAAAGTAAGTGTTAAAGTTTGCAATGAAAGGACGCTCCACGTTACGACCCGTAACTCATGTTACGGTTCGTATAATTGAGTGTAACAAGATGAAAAAAATGCAGCAATCACTGAAGGATGAGGGAAAAGTGTTACGGTCTGAGTTACGGACTGTCAAATCGCGTTACGGACCGTAACACATGAGCGTAACCTTGACAGAATCTGGGCAACCACTGGAAAAATTGCACCTGTTACGCCAGGTAATACGGACCGTAACACGAGTTACGGTCCGTCAGTTGTATTGCTATGTCATTAATGAATAATGAAAACGGGGTCGTTTGGTTGATCGTAACATGAGTTACGTCTCGTACCTTGTGTTACGGTCCGTAACTCGAATCGTAACGGTCGGGCATGTTTAAATACATCACCCGATGGTTACACTTCAAATTCAAATAGAACTTTCCCTCTTTTTAACTCCCCCTCTCCCTCATAACCTCTATCATCCTCTCTTCATCTCCCCCTCACCATCTCTCCACCATTACCTTACCATAGTTGTTGTTTTTCTAGTCAAAGTCCATCGCTGTTTTGGTTTAGTCTCAAGTTTTCATCCAAGCATCGTCCACGATCAGGTATGACAATGTGTTGACTCTCTCTAGTCTTTCATCTATCGATAGGATTGGTATGATCTTCCATGATTAAATTCGTATAGCATGCCATGTAGCTATGATTTTGAATGATTTTGAATCCCCATTGAATAATTGCGCGGGATTTAACAATGGTGGGGGGTTGGGTTTGGTATGATTGCTGTTTGAGAGACTCGTGGGCACAAGGAAATTGTGTCTCACTGAGTCGGAGGGCATCCCGATTGAAAGTTTCATTCGTGAAACTACTAAATTAATTTGTCCGCCAACTGTTCGATACAAGGTTTCAAAGAAAACTTTGATAAAATCGAGTGAAGTCTGAGTAATCCGAGGTATGTGAGGGGATCAACTGGTGTTTTACACCATACCCCAAGGAGCATAAAGTTAAAAATCTTGGCCTCGTGCTTAAACGGGAAAATTTGGCTACGCTGAGCATCTGTGGAATGTTGCCCGACGTTCAATGTTCTGGGCCGTAACATGTGTTACGGACCGCAACACCCCATCGTAACACGTATGATTTCCATGAAAACTTTCTGGAAATTTAGGTGACGTTACGGTAAGGTGTTACGGACCGTAACACGGTTGACGGACCGCAACATCATACCATAATACCTATGATTTCCCCAAAACTTTCTGGAAATTTGGGTCAGGTTACGGTCAGGTGTTACGGACCGTAACATGTTTGACAGTCCGTAACATCATATCGTAACACCTATTATTTTCAGAAAACTTTCTGAAAATTTGGGTCACGTTACGGTAAGTTGTTACGGACCGTAACACGTATGACGGTCCGTCGAACGTGTTACATTTCCTGTGTTATAAATGAACAAAATAAGTTACGGTTGAAGATACGGCCCGTAACACCATCGACGGTCCGTCAACCGTGTTACGGTGCATGAGCTAATTGAAGTCTTGAACTTCAACCAATAAGTTGTATAATTGAAAAGCTTCTTGTGTATCATAGCTAACTTTGCCTTCAACAGGTATGGGTAACCCAAGGCAAGGAAATAAGGTAGCACCCAAGGTTGTCGGCAGAGGAAAAGGTCGCGGTGCAAGCAAAGTAACCTCACGGTTGCGCGATGAAGATCAACTCAAAGACACAAGGGCTACAAAGAAGCCCGCTACACCTAGCAAGCCAGCCTCACCATCCGAAAGTTCCTCCTCGTCTGATGAGGAGAGTTCTTCTAGTTCGTCAAGCTATAGTAGACCCAGGGATACTGTCACACCACCATACTGGCCTCAACCACCCATTAGACAGCCTACTGCGGAGGAGCGCGAACAAGAGCGCGAGCGGGAAAGAAGAGAGACTGACATCCGGATGAGGGTTGTGTATGAGCAGGACCTCCGATTTTCTGTAAAGGGGTGTGAAGAACTGTACAACAAAGGGTGTGAGCTAGCAAAGCATAAGGGGCAGGGCCCGAAGAGAAGTATTTTTGAGGAACGGAACGTCAGCTTCGATGTTCTCGATGGATATGCGGGCATCCGTGACACTCTCCGCTTTCACAAGTTAGAGTTTTTGAAAAACCCTGCGGGGTCCTACATCCCGGCTCTTGTTCGGGAATTCTACGCTTCTTATGGGGCTGCTGTATTCAAAGCACAGAAAAAAGGGCAGCGCGCAACTCAAGTGTCGGCCATGAATGAGGTAGTAGTGTGCAAAAAGAAGATTGATGTTTCTCCGATGACCGTTAATAAAGTAATATTCGGGGAGGATTATATTGCACCTACAGCGGCAGAAGAAGGAGAGTTTGTCTACAAAATTGCACAGAAAGATACAATCTCAGTCAGAAGATGGGTGGCCTCAGTGATTGCACGGTCGGCAGATCCCGAATAGGCAATAGTGCCAAAGTTGACAGCCACTACGAGGATTTGGAAAAACACCCTCACACCTGAGGCAAAGTTTTGGTGGCAGATTGTTCTGTTCCGCATCCGTCCTACCCGGGCAGATAATTATTTGACCCCGGACAGAGCTGTTCTTATGGCTGCCCTTATGTCGAGGTATAAGATCAACATCGGAAGCCTAGTAGCCGCAGATCTCCGGGAGAGCCACATAACTAGCCACTTCCCTGATTCATCCATGTTTGCTCACGTTCTTATGCCCGCACGAGAAACCAGAACCCCTCCCATTTATCAACCACAGTGTGATCGCCAGGAGTATCTATGACATCACAAAGGGCAGAGACGATATGTTGGGCCAAGGTACAATGTCATTTGCCTCGTCTTCTTATGTGCCCGAGGGGCCAACGGGATCAGATGTTCTACCCTTAGCTATCATGGGTGCTGAGGCAACTGCTGCGGGTCAGCCCACAAATTTTAAGGCTCCACCGGCTGACTATGCTCCACAGCCCGTGCCAGCTCCAACTCCACCTACTTCGGGTGGTCCTACCTCTTCCACTGGAGCGAGCCCAACACCGGCTCAGTCCATACCGGCAGTCCCACCCGAACTTGCGAGAAAGATGATTTTCAACCGAGAGAATTTTGGGGCAGTGATCCTACAAACAGATAGAACATATAGGCAGGTCAAGCAGCTCAAGACCGAGCTGAAATTGTACACAAAAAAAGGCTATTGATGCAGCGTTAAGGCCGATAAAAGAACAAATGGCTGATGACCACCTACAGATCCACTCTCGGATAGATGGTATTGAGAACAGAATGACGGAGCTGACTAAGACACACCCCGCTGTGGAATTGGGGATTGTTCGGAGTGAGTTGTGGACACTAAAGGATGATGTGCAGAAATTGAAGGCACAGGAAGTGGCTGTTGTGACGGACCAGATTCCGAAAGTACACACAGAGTTGGTACAGAGCTTATATCAGCCGGTTCAGAGTCTACTTGGGGACGATGAGATCGAGAAACGGTTGATGAGGAGCAAGAGGAGGAGTTGGAAGAGGATACCCACTCTTTGGCTAAAAGGAAGCGCAAGAGAGTCAGGCTAGATGATGAAAACCTTGATCCTATTCTCAAGAGTCTTGATCCGTTTGATGCCTTGCGCCCACAGAATAAGGAGGAGGAGCGGCGAACATTGAAGAAGATCCGACATGAGTCCCGGCTGAGTTCTGACACCACTGGAGCGACTTCTAGCTCAGCCTATCCCATTGAGTCGGCTCCCCATACTTCTGCTCCACCCACTGAGACTGGGACTTCTAGTGTTGACAAGCCTGATACCGCCACTGCTCTTACCTCCGAGGTTATCCAACCTCATGATGCTGCAACAGATCCAAGCGCCTAGTGCGCTCCGGGTGGCCCTACATTCTATTGATGGATTATATAGATGCCTTGAAGGCAATGCATGTTATTAAGTTGGGGGTGTAGGGTAAATGTTGGTATTGTTGGTATTGTTTTGGTATCGGATATTGTTTGTATTGTTTTTGTTTTTATTGGTATTGTTTTTATCTTAAATTGTGATATTAAGTATGTGTTTAGGACCCTCTTCGGCTGTTCTTTGCCATGTGTTTTTTTCCCAAAGAGTGTTATTTTATGTTGAACCTGGCATGTTTAGAATGTTTAGTTAAAAGTAAAGTAAGGATGACTTAAGTGGTGGTGGTCCGTGTTTTCTGGCATATCTAAAAATGTTTTACGAGTCAATGATATCCCTCTGAAAAATAATTTGTGATGTACATCAAGAATGGGTTGTTAATATTGACATGCATGGTTCTTTTAATGACATTGCAAATAAAGGGTGTCCATGTGTGTGAAATCTTCAAACGGAAGTCAAGTCAGAGTATTAAAACAATCCTTATGCCATTGTGTTGTGAGTTCTTAGTTTCTATGTGTGTATGATGCTTGTAATCTAGAACTTGCCTGGTTGGTCGTGCGTGAATTCGAAGGAGAGTTTGATTGTAAAGTGATCTTAGGCTTTCTTTGTATTGACTCCAAAGCCTGTTTATCTTAAATGAGCCTAGCCTGTACAGAAAATGATCCCTAGTCTCCCATTTTGAGCCTATAGACTTTTTCTTTGATTAGTCGTTAACGAATCTACACCCCTTCTGTGAATAAACCCATTTGGCACCAAGTCCCTCCTTGACCCTAAAGAATGACAAAAGAGGCTAAAAGCCTAAGTTGGGGATGATAAGCGAAAGATGCGGAAAATGAGGCTAAAAGCCTAAGTTGGGGGTGATAAGTGAAAGGTGCGAAAAATGAAGCCAAAGGCCTGTTGGGGGTGATCATGAGTATTGCGGGGCATGATTCGGTGTGGTTAGAATAGATATAAAAAAATGGTGTATATATATAGATATATATATATATATATATATATATATAGATATATAAGTTCTAAATAAATCCACGCCGGAGCTGTAGAGTCAGAAATAAAACGAAGAAAGGTGAATGAAGTCAAAATAAAGTGTCAATGAGGGTGAGTCACCACTATCCAAATACTTATCCTACCCGTCTCTAAGCCAATGTTACAAGCCTCAAAAGTCCTAATGTGATCACAGTCGAACTGTTCAAAGTCGAAGGCTGTGAATTTCGGCACATTTTATGTCTTTTTCACTAGAAGTGTTGCTTGTTTTTAAGTGTTTTTACATCGTTTCTTATGTTATTTTGGTGTTTTGTAAGGTTGGTTGACTAAGGACCGACAATGATAAGAAATGCTGAAAAACGGACAACTTGGAGCAAAAGGACGGTCCGTAACTCGAGTTACGGACCGTAACGTGATCCGTACCCAGAGAGGAAGATCCAGCTATGTGTCGCTATAAAGGACGGTCCGTAACTGATGTTACGGGCCGTAACGTGTACCGTAAGCTGAAGGAAATTTCCAGTAAGAAGCCTAAGTAGTGTCACATGTTACGCCTAGAAGGACGGTCCGTAACGCAGGTTACAGGGCGCAACATCATGGCGTAACGCATTGGCCACTGAACACTGAAGCCATGATCCGCTGAAAGATACGGACCGTAACCTGTGTTATGGTCCGTCGCAAGAAGCCGTAACGGTTGACCTATATAAGCTGACAATGGACGGAACCGAAAGACGGACCGTAACTTGTGTTACGGTCCGTAATGATGCCGCGAAAGGGTGTTTTTGTCCAAAATTTTGGCACGATTTTTGGCCCTATAAATACTTAAAGTTAGGTTTTTAACATTCATTCTGATCTTTTGGAGCATTAACTTTAAGCCTTGGATATTTGTGAAGGGGTTGGAGCATTTAAAGCACCAACTTCACCTTCATTCCATATTGTATTAGCATTGTAAGTATATTATGTTAACTTTTAAGCTTTCTTTGTTAACCAAAATGATGAGTAGCTAATTTTAATTCTAAGGTTATGGACCCCATGATGGGTATTATGTGAATGGGTTTCTACTATTGATATATGCATAATGGTTGTTGGTATTTATTCTATCTTTGTGTGTTAGCGTTGGGTAATGATTGCAAGCATTAGCCTATGCCATTATACTAACTTTTTTTGGGAGAGAGAGTTAGTATTGGTAAGATTGAATAACAATGACTCGGGGCGTTAATCCTCGTTTAATAGACTAACTTAGGGATAAGAACAAGTCTAATTGGCATTATTGGTCGCTCTTTGAGTTCAACTCTTTTACATTTGGAAAAATCATAAAGAGGAAATACGGCCTAACTGTTGGAAAACATTAGGAAGTCCTTAAGAGATCAAGTGCATACTCTTAGAACAACCATTAGAAGTATATCACATTGAAACCTGAAGCATAATATCTAATCAAAGTGGGGAATACAACCTTAGTCTCTCTCTCGCATTAAGTACAATTCAAGTCAAAGTATTCAATTACATTACACAACAAATATTTCAAACTATTCAGAATAGTATTAAAGCCTTTAAAGACTAGTATCGCATACAATTAGTACCCTTTTCTCTCCATATTCCCTGTAGGGTTCGACCCCAACCTTGTTTGGGTTATTATATTTGACAACGACCGCTTTACGCCACTCATAGGTGTAATTTGAGCGTATCAGCTATCATTCGTCTTTTTCATTTTCATGTAAAATCCTTTTAACATTGCAGCCTAGCTTGCACTTCGATTTCACAGTGCAAACAAAAAAGAGAAAGAGGTACAAAGAGATCCTTTAAACATTTGAAAGGATGACTGATGATAATACAACATTTGCTGTACAAATTTTGAGGTGAAGCTAGTTTTTCCCACATTGGAGAAATGTTCTAAATACATATTTACACAAAGTTTATGCCAATAGGTCATAACTAAATAGATCATTTTTCTTTCATATCGTCGTCATCCAAAGCAGTTTTCTTGCAGATCGGACACGCGTTCTTCATCGACAGCCATTTTCTTATGCACCCCACATGAAAATCATGGATGCACGATTTCAGCGTCCCGACATCAGCCATGTTCACATACTCTTCCTGTCAAACGCAATCACATACAAAGCCCACTTGTTATAATTTAATCTTTCTCCTTAATCGCAAGAAAAGCAAAAGCTCTATATGAACTAATAGGCTGGTGGTAAAAACTACTCAATGCAGAGTCCGGTCTCAATGAGTAAACTCGCACAGAATGATAATGACGAAAGGATTGAGTTACTTTTTACACTATCAGTGTAGTTAGTTACAAGTAATGTTTGTCACAGAGATTTACTTGTAATTACTTAACTAGTTACACGATTATGTATGCATAGAATTTAAACTCATCGTAAAAGCACCTAGGACAATCCACAATGCTTGAAGTCATAATATCTATATTTGACCTGAATGATATACATTTCTGACAAGATAACAATACTCACCAAACAGATAACACAATTTCCTTCCTCGTGAATTTGGTCTGAGGAACAATAAATTGACTCGGTCAGACACTTTGAAATCAGCTCCTCCGACAAGCCAGTATTTACATGGCCAATTCTTTCTCCCAGTGCAAGAAGTTCCTGGTCAAGTTGAAAGTATTGAAGCTGAGCAGATGGCTGTAAGTTGAAAACAGAAAGCGAGACAAAGGTGAAAGTAGAGTTTCAGCATTTACCTCATAGCCCATGTCGTCAATGTCAAGTCTCATGTCCCTATGCTGATCAAACATGCTTCTGGATCCATAATAAGTGGAACGATCTGGAATAATAACACCCTGAAAGAACCCCCAAAAGATTCACATTCCTGGGAAGTAATGTATTTATGTAGCCACTATTCTATATGTACTTTGGTTTTTGGAATTAATAAGCTCCATAGTTTTGCTTTTTTTGGTTGTTTGTATTATTTGTTTTAAATGGCTCTTGTAGCTTGTGCTTTGTTCAACGATTATGGTGATCAATAAAGTTGCATACTATTTATCAATTTGAATCTTATTTTGGTCATATGGAACACCCACATATGGGGGAAATGAAAGACGAAATTGTTGGAAATAAACCCGCCACAAAAATAATATTCACGGTATTTACAGCGGAATAATAATATAGCATCGTGATACGGTTAATCAACAAGAATAAAAGAGAGCGATAATGACACCAAGATTTTTACGTGGAAACTCAAAAGGGAAAAAACCACGGGCCGAGAGGAGCAACTGATATAACTATAGCAAGGATTTTATACTTTATAGGTCTGAGTAAAATACTCCAAAGACTACTACACACTCAAAAAAAAAACCCTCTTTTAAGATTTTCTCACCTCACTACAATATCGCTTACACTATCTATTTTTCCTCATAAAGATTTTAGAATTTTGGGAATCTACATTGGTTGGTACTAATTTGTCCATGTTAGTTCTCCTATATTACTTACTCTGTATAAGGGGCTAGAAGCACATAGGTCTTGGTCGACATGTGTGCTTCCTAGGGGCAGTTTTGGTATTTTGAATTTTTTTGTGCTTTAAAGACGATGTACTGTGTTAGGTTGTGTGTGTACTTTTTATTTTTGGACTATAAAGTCACATTATCGGGCTGAATGAATTTGCTGAAATGTGAGTCCTCAGTTGAAAATTTATGCGACGTGCTGCATTGGCAGCATTTTTAAATGACTATTCTAAAAAAATGGTCCCCATTAAACTCTTATGTTACAGTCTCTTACTTATCTCCCTCTCCATCTCCATCTCCATAGCTTGTTTTAGTACTCTTTTGTAATATTAATGTTAAATACACCGAGAAAGTATAGGTAAGGATTAATTTTCCAAAAGTACTTCTTTAGTTTGGAATATATTATTATCAAGCTTCATTTTTAAAAAGTTACAACTATAATTGATTACATTTTGTAGTTCCTTGGGCGATGCCTTACCTCACTAACTGTAATTCTGTAATCAAATTAATTGAATATTGTTACAACTGATGAAATAAATTATTCAGATGTTTTTTACAATATTGTTTAATATCCTAAAAAGAAACTAAGATAGGTATTACATAATCAAAAAAGCATTTCCAATGTATTAATTTTATAATTATGGAGCACCATAATAGCCAAAATAATTTATTAGTACATGATCAGTGGCGGAGCTACTCATGGCCAAGGGTGGTCACCTGCACACCCTTGGCTGGAAAATGGTACTAGTATATGGATTAGATATTATAGTTAACTGGATATAAATTAACTTTTGAACACCCTTAAAATAATTGAGATAGATAGCTTAGAGGTAAAGAGTGTTCAATTTTATCTAAAAGTCAAGGTTTAAAGTTAGCGTCAAACGCTAGCCATCTTCTTTCTTTAAAAGAAAACATACAAACAATGTCTGAAGCTACTTGGTTAATTTGTATTTGCACTTATTTCCTTCCATGTTCTGACTAAACTTATTTGTATGTGAGTTACGACTTGCATTTAGTTTAAAGCTTGGGTTTTCTAGCAATGAAATTTATGAAGAATAACTTGCAAAATCAAATGGACCTTAAATTTTTAGGCCGGTGTGCAGTGATGATGTCAAAAATTTCGTTGCACTCATTCATCGAAAAAAAATTATATACTCATCAACATTTGAACAACCTTACCAAAATTTATGGCTCCGTCACTGTACATAATTATGATAGGTCAAGTAGATAGAAAGAGTATTTTATACCACATCTATGCCCGTGTTATATGACACAATAGACACATAATCACCATATGTATAAAACATTTTATGTTTTAGTTTAGGGGGATGGTCGTTCAAATTACGTTTTCGTATTTAAAGTAGCTAAAATTCAATAAGTTTTGAAATGCTGGTTAAAATTTGGTTGACGCGTGGTTGAAAAAGTGTTTATTAGTCTTTTCTTCCAATTTTTTTTAATAATAAAGTCACATAAAATGAAACAAAGGAAATAACCTCATAACACAAATTATTGAATCCATACTTTCAAAATTTCTATCTTTTCATACATGACTTTGAAGAAATAGTAGAATATATTAAAGATTTTTATAATTATATAAAAATAAAATTATAAATATATGTTGGGCTTATGCTGGCACAGACTTCGGTATCTAGTAAGAAGAGAGAGAGCTACAGCTCAAGCAAACATGTCTTCGTTGACATGCTGCTTGCAGCGGGGGTACTATCGGAAATTCACATTATTTATATGATTTAGATGCATTGTATTTCTAGTCGTATCACTTGTACATGAGTGAATAAATTTGCTGATAGGATGGGGACCACTTCAATTTGACATTTCTGCCATCTTTCAATGCGGGTCCCCCAATGAATGCATTAGCTTAGACATTGATTTTAGGTGTTTTTCAAATTTTAAATATAACTTCAAATTATATTTAAAATTTTCATAGTCAAACATTGATTTCCAAATAAAGTGAAATAATCTTCCAGAAAAAAGTGAAAAATTTTCATGGCCAAACGGGTCCTTAATATTTTACATAAAACATTACAAAAATTTACATAATCAACACTGCTTAAAAAATTTATATGGATACTTATTGGGCCCGTGCACAGCACGGGATTCTTCTCACTAGTTATGTATATATCAAGCAAGTTATTGTCATGAACTTGCCTTTTGTACGGAACCAATTTAAGTAAACTTTAAATATTTACTTATTTAATTGAGGTATCTATTTAATCTTGACTAGTAAATTTATCCACGCTTCGTACGGTTGTGAAAGATGTCAGTAATTTTACAAAAAAATAAAAAATTAGTAGACCTCTTACAAACATCAATGTTATCCCGCTTTTCCAAGGCAGGAAACTTATAAACAACGTAGATTTGAGTTAATTCATAAACTTGGTTTTTCCTAGAGCATATTAAAGGCTTCACTTATGTAATATATAGTTAATCATTATTTACAAATGAAGAGTATTTAACTTTATCTACGAAGAAATATTTAAGGAGTATTAGAAAACACCTTATCTATGCCCAACCATTACATGTTAATTTCTTCACTTCAGAAAAACTTTTCTTTCGCGTTATACATCTTCCTTTCTTCATCTTCATTTTCCCACCATTTTGTTACATCTTTAAGAATATTGCTTTCTTTTCAATTTATGTGATACATTTTGGATTTTGAGAATTAAATAAATTTTTCTACTGCGATTTTTTCATATGTTATTAAATTATTTTAAATTATCAATTACGATGACTTATAGTACTTTTTACGTAGTTTTTAAGTATGTAAATTTCAATCTGAGAGCCAATTTTTAAATTTTGACGGTAAATTTAGACATGAAATCTTTAAGTTTTTAAAAATAAAATTAACATATTTTAAAACTTCGTAAAAAGTACTATATGTTATCATAATTAGTAATTTAAAATATTTTTAAAAAGATATGAAAAAATCGCGATAGAAAAATTTGTTTGACTCTCAAAATTCGAAATGTGTCACATAAATTGAGACGGAAGTAGTATTCTTAAGGACATACCAGAATGGTGGGAAAGTGAAGTTGAAGAAAGGAAGATGTATAAAGCGTAAGAATAGTTTTGCAGAAAGTGAAGAAATTAACCTACAATGATAGGCGGGGTACCTTATGCATTTTAGTTGGCAAATAGAAACATCTAACAAGACGAAATAAAAGAGTGACGATGTATAAGAAACCTAACACCACCACCTTCCAACTGTGTCATAGTAACTTAGCAATGAGGAAGAAAATGGTTCCCAAGATATATCTTCTTGGCACCATTAAAATGACAGAATTTCGTGCAGAGATCAGACCAAAATAGCACTAACTACTTAATCACGTATGCTTTATAGTAGTGCAAAACTGATGAATCATAGTCATAGCACATGAAGGACAAAGTAGCGGAAACAACATATATAGCTATTAATATGAACTAATTTATTAGTTTAATTAGAGAATTAAAATAGTTAGTGGTCTTTCCAAATTCCATCTTGCAGTTATAAAAGAGCACACGATTGGGAAATTAATGAGAGTAAATTGTAAGGGATGAGTGACTTTCAGTAGTAATCATTCAAATTTAATATTACAATAAAATGAATAAAAATATGAGAGAAAAATCAAAAAATTGAAAAAAAAAAAAGATAAATGCAATTCTAGGCCATAGAGAGGTGCCACATCACCTTGTTTATGCCTGGCTTTATAATATATATAGATTAACTGATACAAATTTGGTTCTTCTAATCTGATAAACAATCAAACATATTTGCATATTCCTACTGTCGTATGTTTTTCCATCCTAAACTATAGTTCGTGAAATTCAACCATGAAAAAACATTTCTATATTTAAACGATGATTTTCAACTCAATCTACACCCCCAAATAATCATCTAAACTCGTATTTTGAAAATGGGGAAGATATATAACCTTTTGGGTTCAAAACCCTAGCTTTGAATTTCTTGTATAGATTGTTGAGGGGGCTAGTTCTAGCCAGAGACAAATTTAGGATTTCTATAACATGGTTACACCATTTAAAAAAAGAAGGAAAAATAATTAAAGTGGGAATTGATCCCTAATGCACTAGGTAATAAACTCAGCATTGAACCCAGTGCACTGTTAAACCTTTTGGAGCATCGGTGTCAAAAGCTAATATTATATCAATTCTTAAAAGATATCTAATTTTACGGGAAGACCATAGGTTCACATTGTTACACTTTGTAGTTTTATGCATTGAGATTCGTAGTACGTTGATATCTTAGTTTTGGACATTGGGATTTGTTTCAAGGATATATGAGGTTGGACATGCTTAACTTGTGTTTATAAGTGTTTAAATTCATGTTTGGTGAGTTACGGAAGGATTGGAGAATAAGTGAATCGAAGTGGGAAGGTTCGTCAGAAGTTGTTTTTGGAATTGTTTTTGGAAAACATGGTATATGGGTTGTATAAGTAGAATATGGTCCGTATTTCGAGATATGGGCCGTATTTAAGGATTTTAAAATTTCCAGAGAAGGTAATTTTGGAGGTGGTATTATATGGCCAACTATACGGACCGTATAATTTTATACGGCCAAGGATACGGATCGTGTATATATATATATATATATATATATATATATATATATATATATATATATGATGTTACACCTCACAAATTTTCGCGTTGGTTGTGAGGTAAACTAGCGTAAGCCGGAGAGGTCATGAAACCTTTATAAGGTTAAGGAAGACTTTTAACAAGTGTTAAGCAAGTATCTAAAGGTACCGAGCGGGATCAAGCGAATCGAAGAAAATAAGTTTGTTGAAACCTTGGGAAAACTTGGCAGAATTTTGGACAGGATTTTTTATCCAAATTTAGAGAGGTATATCTCTTAGCATATGAGGAGTTACGGAGTGCATAACCTATGTAAATTCAAGTTCAGAGAGTCTTCTTTCCAATGCAACTGACAGATTGCAAATTTGAGAAACGAGGCCAAAGTTACAGCCCGTATAAAATTATACGACCGGAGATACAGACCGTATAATGTTATACGACCAATAAATACGGCCAGTATAATACAATGTCGGTGGAAATTTCCAGAATTTAAGTATGATGACCCCTCTTCATTTTAATCATTTTAGCCATAACCCCAAGTCCTAGAAACGTCTAGAGACCTCTCCAAATACATTCAAACATATTTCCAAGCCTAAATCAAAGATCAAGGTGAAGATTAAAGTGTTTAGGGTTTCCAAGTGAGTTTTACACTTGTCTCCTCTTCTTGAAGAATCTTGGGTGAGTGTTTTTAAGGTGGAGTAATCTTGGAATTGAAGTGTTCTTGAATTTTGAGGTAAGATTTCATCTTAGTTTCATGCTTATGAGTTTATTTGGTAATTATGTCAAGATTTGAAGGAAAGAAATTGGAGGAAAAGTTCAAATATTAAATTGATGATATTTTGAGTTGTGAATTAACTTGAGCTATAATTATTAGCATGTTTTTAGCATAATCTTGTTATGAGGGATAATAATGATGTTAAAAAAGTGTCGTATACAAGTGTATAAGGGGTTGTGTTGAAGTTGTTGTCATGGATTGATTATGACAAGAAGTTTTGGGATTAAATTGAGTATAATTTGAATGTAATCTTTTGATTATGGAATTGTTGCTGTTTTATTGTGGTTTGGGAGTTATTTTTGAGTTGGAGGAAATAGAAAATATAAGGGGAAATGCTGCCCAATTTTTGTTAACTCATTTATTAATCTAGTTTGACCTTATAAGCGTTTAAATGACTTACCCTTAGTGCGAATCATCTGGAATGTAGATTTACAAACTCGGGAGGATAGGCATTAAGTACGCTAAGGAGACGACAATGTACGTTAAGGTTGTTCCTTTGTTTCTTACAACATGATCATTTTGATACAAACCTATTCACATGATATCCATAATGTCCATATTTTTGTAGAAATGCTAGAAGCTTATGTTATTGATTCTCTTACGACATTATTGATCCTTGTCTCATGACTTTTGGTTATTGATCTTGTCTTATGATTATTGATCTTGTTTATTGACATTGAATCTCATCTTATGATTATTGATTCCTTCAAGATGAGACATGTTGACAATGATAGATCCATAATGATAATTGAAGGTTTACCGACCTTGCGTCACTCCGATAGAGTCATAGCTTTTATTTGGGCTCTCATGCATGTTTTATATATGTGTATGTATTTTCTCACACTGCGTCGCGCTATAGTCGACCGAGCAGGCACTAGATGTGCACACCACTGCAATAGGCAGGTTATGATGTTATCCCGGACGCGGGATGATGATATGATGATAACACCGAGCCTAAATGGTCAGGCAGGATATTATATATATGTATGTATAAAAGTGTTTTTTTTTTAAAACTAAGCATGCATGACATCCACCTTAAGAGGCATTCAGAGGTACAGGTTGATCTCTTTTATCTTATGTTCTTTTCATACTTTCATTATGTTGTTACTCATGTCTTACATACTCGGTACATTATTCGTACTGACATCCTTTTGCTTGTGAACGCTGCGTTCATGCTCGCAGTTAGACAAGGAGACGGTTCAGACTCATAGGCGGCCATCTCAGTATTGGTACAGGAGCACTCCACTTGTTCTGGAGTCGCAGTCCAGTTGGTATGGTTCTTTTATGTACAGATGGGTATGGCGGGATCCTGTCCCGTCCTTATTATGTTATGCATTCCAGTAGAGGCTCGTAGACAAATATGTACAGCTAGATGTTCTGTGACCTTCTCGGTCCCTCTTGTGTTGTATCATTATTTTGGTAGCCTTGTCAGCTCGAGCACTTGAGACCAGTTTGATGACATGTATATGTATATACCTTTTGGGCTTGTGTCCCTTACAGATTATGGCCTTTAATAGTTAGCATTATGGCCTACTCAAGTATGGATATGAGATGCATGTACGTGTTATGGTGCTCGGTAGGTTAGCTCCGAGTGCCCATCATGGCCCTCCGGTTGGATCGTGACATACGTACCCTGAAATTCATACTCCCTCTGTCTTATATTACGTGATCACTTTCCCTTTTGCACACTTCTTAAGAAATTATAAATAAAAGAAGTATTTCACTATCTTACCCCGATCTTATCCAATAAATACATTCTAATCAATGTTGACTATTTTCAAGAACATTTAATACTAAGGGTAAGATGGAAAAGATTTAATTAATTTTATCTTAGTTTTGTAAATGAACAAGTAATTTGGGGCAAATATTTTTAATAATATGGCCAAGTAATATGGGACGGAGGGAGTATGTAAATTCGCCCCTGGTTCTAGCAATAGAATTATGTTATTCCACTATTAGAGCACCAAGAAATGTTACCTCAAAGTGTAATTATGGTACCAAACCGAGATATGCTCTCTCTAGGATTCAATACCCAAAGTTTTCAAATGTATTTTTTGCCTGGAAGGTCCACTTATCCGACGCATCTACAATGTATCTAATGAATGTAAATAAATTTTTTGGTTTGATTTTAACCAGAATAAAACTTACAAGTAAATTATTGTGTTTCAGGACTGTGTTTACCTTGCAAAGGTAGTGTATTGAATCCTCTAAAATTATTGTAGTGTATGTGGTTTCGATAAACATAATATATATATGGGTATGTTAAGAAAACGCGTCACAATTTGATACATGTAAAATGATGAAATTTAAAAAGAAATATTTTGCATCATGCTTAATGGAGCCACATTCGTGTTTGAAATTATGATTTGATTTTATATGTTTTGCTCGAAGAATAATCTAAATTATTGAAGTCATATTATGTACGTATATGTATAATTTGAATGATAACAATTCAATATTTATGTTCTTATTGCACAGAAACTAAAAACCCATTCCTTTTCATGATGAGCAACAATAATATAGATTGATCTCGAGAGGGAAAAAAGTTATGCCATAACTAAAAATGAAGATTGTGCATTCAAATAACTAACTTCATACATGTTCATTCAAATAACTAACTCCATACATGTTCAAGACCATGAATATATCTTTATAAAGGAATAATCCATGTATAATAGCCACTACTTTGAAAATTCACTTTAAAATTCTTTGCACATATAAATGCTTTAGAATTTTCAAATATTTAGTGGTTTTAAAGACATTTCGTACAACCTAAGTGCAGAAACAATGTCCATCTTTACACTTGGCAGCATAAGTAAATGGATAACAAAGATAATAATCTAAAATTTGGCTGATAACATAGCATTTGTCGTGGAGCGTTATTGTTAACGTCACATGCATCAATCAGACAGGTTAATTTAAGCAAATGTCCTTTTGTTTAGGCCACCATACAAAATTGTCCTTCTTTCTTTTTTTTTTTGTCACAAATATAGCCTTAAATCCTTTCAGACAAAATCATATTCGACTCTAATGTTTGCTCGTGTCGGACGAAATATTCAGAATGTCATCTAATAATTTCAATAACTTATAAAATTTTAAAGTGATATAACATCTTCTCGTAAATTTTTAATTTGTTTAAAAGGAACCTTTATACATAATTGAGCTTATTGTAACCTTTCATAGGTCTCGCTGCCCTTTAAATATGTAATAATATAGCAAGAATTAAAAATATAATTAGACTTTTTATTTAATCAATTAATTTGATATTACGACACGGCTCACTCTTTTTTTTTAAGACAAAATTAACGACACAACTTAATTTTTATTTTTCCGCCAAAAGTCACTTTTTTTTTTTTTTTGACAAAATTAACGACATAACTTAATTTTTATTTTTCAGCCAAAAGTCATAAGTTGATCACTTTCGACTTGTTGCTATTTTATTTCTACTCTTTTTTGTAATCCCTAAAACACTCTTTAGAACACAAAATCCCTAAGTCCTTGCTATCATTCGTTTTTTTCTTTTTCACTTAAAATCCTTTTAACATTGCAGCCTAGCTTGCACTTCGATTTCACAGTGCAAACAAAAAAGAGAGAGGTACAGAGAGATCCTGCAAACATTTGAAAGGATGACTGATGATAATACAACATTTGCTGTACAAATTTTGAGGTGAAGCTAGTTTTTCCCTCATTGGAGAAATGATCTAAATACATATTTACACAAGTTTATGCCAATAGGTCATAACTAAATAGTAGATCATTTTTCTTTCATATCGTCGTCATCAAAAGCAGTTTTCTTGCAGATCGGACACACGTTCTTCATCGACAGCCATTTTCTTATGCACCCCACGTGAAAATCATGGCTGCACGATTTCAGCGTCCCAACATCATCCATGTTCACATACTCTTCCTGTCAAACGCAATCACATACAAAGTCCACTTATTAGAATTCAATCTTTCTCGCAAGAAAACAAAAGCTCTATATGAACTAATAGACTGGTGGTAAAAACTACTCAATGCAGAGTCCGGTCTCAATGAGTAAACCCTCACGGAATCATAATGATGAAAGGATTTATGTTATTTTTTACACTATCAGTGTAGTTAGTTACAAGTAATGTTTATCTCAGAGATTTACTTGTACTTAATTAGTGACACAATTGTGTATGCATAGAATTTAAACTCATCGTAAAAGCACCTAGGAGAAACCACAATGCTTGAAGTCATAATATCTATATTTGACCTGAATGATATACATTTCTGACAAGATAACAATACTCACCAAACAGATAACACAATTTCCTTCCTCATGAATTTGGTCGGAGGAACAATAAATTGACTCGGTCAGACACTTTGAAATCAGCTCCTCCGACAAACCAGTATTTACATGGCCAATTCTTTCTCCCAGTGCAAGAAGTTCCTGGTCAAGTCGAGAGTATCGAAGCTGAGCAGATGGCTGTAAGTTGAAAACAGAAAGCGAGACAAAGGTGCAAGTAGAGTTTCAGCATTTACCTCATAGCCCATGTCGTCAATGTCAAGTCTCATGTCCCTATGCTGATCAAACATGCTTCTGGATCCATAATAAGTGGAACGATCTGGAAGAATAACACCCTGAAAGAACCCCAAAAGATTCACATTCAACACGTCATGAAGCTGATATGTTCAGAGATAGTAGAAATGATTAACTAAAACATCATATTAAAACCAAGTTGCCATCTGCAGTTATTTGTATTTCCCAGTGTGCCAAATTGAAATAAACAAGTGTCAATACCAAAAAGCAAAATAAATCCACTAAATTATAAGTTATGAAAATTGAGGAGCTCTGACTGAATTTCATCAAAGACTGACTGGATATAGGAAGGATCACAAGTCAAACAGCTTAAATTAATGACACGACCCTAAATATCATAAAACTGTGTGCATGCATATTCTCAGTTAATCTTTCAAAGTGAAGCACATAATTCCCAACATTAGCTGGTTAAAGAATTGTACGAAGTACACCTGGTAGCATCTATGATTTAACTATAAAGAATTTACACCAATATGTATACACACATGTAAAGCAGAATAAGACTTTTGACATTCTTGTGGAATGAAGCAGAAAGGTCATTTTTTTATCAGAGGATAAGAAAAAGGAAGTCCTGGACATTCATGCAGTGGCATGAACCAAGACGACTAGATGCATGTCATGATGGCAAAAGACGGTGTATCTGCTATAGGGAGCCTAGACAGGAGCTAAGATCTTCAAAAACACGACATGACAATTTCTTGTATAAGATGAGCATACACACCTCAGATGCAAGTTGCTCACGGAAACCTGCATCACCAGCCAATGATCTGTACCTATCACTAGATACCCTAGCTCTCCCATTTCGGTCGCTACTACGCAGTCCTAGAGTAGACAATGGCCGTGAATGTCTTGAGGAGTAACCTTCAGCAAACATCTGTGATGCGTCATCTGAAGTACCAACATGCCCATGGCGCAAATAGCTTGAAGAAGCCCTAAAAGCAGGTGAAGATCTTTGATTGTAGCTACTTCGGACTCCCCTCGAAGATTGCAAGTTGCCAGGCAAATGTTGAGGAAGGGAACTTCTGTTGGGGTTGAAATCATTGTGGTAATTTCCCATCTCCAGAGAAGTAGAGATATTGCCGGTAACCATATCATAGTGGTTCATATCATAACAATAGAAGCTTGTATCTGCAGTTTGCAAAACATTACTATTAAATTCAAAACATAACAAAGGATAACAAAATAATTTAAGAAACTAACCAGGAGGGAAATTCCTCCCATGAGCAGCAGCAGGCGGCATGACTGCATGGTTCCATTCCCTTGCTGAAGAATTTGAACTTGGAGCTAGATAGTTCACTGAACTACAATAATCAGTGCTTGTTCTACTGCTATTAGAATGATGTGGAGGAGTACTTGTTGTATGAGCCCTTCCTACATTATTTTGCAGGTCAAATGCGGCTCTGCTTCTTACATTCCTCTGAGAACCTTCACCTCCAATAGACAGACTATTACCTCTGTAACTAGGGTGTAAACCCCAACTTGTGTAATGGGAGTCCGGATTTTGTTTCTCATGCCAAGAGTCAGAAGGGAGATCAGATGAACTGCCAGCATCAAAGTATCTGCTCGTACTGCCACTTTCACCACCTGCAGGTATACTAGGACTCTTCCGTTTGTATGGCCCTCTCCCACTACCCATTGTGAGGTCAACAAGGCCTCCATCCACCCCATGATATGTCTGTCCACCGTGGCTTGATGAAGATGCTTGATGTGGATAACTCTCATGGATCATATGAAAGCCTCCACCAGTACCTGAATGCAAAAAAGGATCATGAAGAGGACCTTGAACCTGTGGCTGACAGTGTGGAATTTCCATATTTGGATTCGAGGAAGAATATCCACTTGGCCTGGAGGCATGACTTCCCTGAGCAGGATGGTGAGTCCCGTCGATCGACATACTGTCCACAGGATAAACAAGATTACTGCTTTCAGGAGCACCAGCTCTTGCTGCAATAAAAAAAAGGAGACATCGAAATGAGAAGGTTCATTACTGTTTAATTGTATCTTTCAGAAAATATAAATGGTCAATAAAGTATACTTTCAATTTTATACAGCCAGAAGGCATTATTTTGTTCACTACCCTCGGCAATTCCACAAGAGCATTTGTCAAGACTGTTAATTTCCATGTTTAGCCAAGGTCAGTTCCTTTAATCAAAAGCCAAACTCTGCTGTTCTCAGTCCAACGGTATAGTTCAAGCCCATCCACTGGTACTATATGTAGGTAGACTTTACATGGACCAATAAAAATGCCATTTTCATATAGGAGACAATCCATCATGAAGCACCAGAAAGGCACATCTCCATTTTTTAAAAAGAAGTTTCCAATGATTTAACTACTTTTAGCACTAATGTGATGATAGGATCATCTCCGTAATATAATTAGTTTACAGGCATTACATGGCAATAACCAAAGGAAGGGCAAGAATGAAAAGGAACGATCATGGTACGCTTAGACAAAGAGGGCTAGTGGCATGCTATGAACTTGCAGCTCCCAAGGCATGTGATACATTTACTTAGAGACTAATTTCGGACAAAACTTAAAAAACCGAAAGATTGGTCAAGCTTTATCTTAAAAAATGAAATCTGTACACCTAAAAGGAATATCAATTGTTACCGAAAGGCAAAGGTGGCTGCTCTGGATGATTCCATCTCTGATCATCTTCTGTCTCAAATATTTGAGACATGTTGAATGAATTTCTGTGCCCCATTGTACGTGAATGTCGGCAATAAATTTATCTCTACGTGAAAAGAAACCTGCATTCAAATAACAGGAGTTACTTCACAGAAAACATGATGAAATTATTTGCGCTTTTGGTTTCACCTCGCCGTTTTTTTCTTTATATAGAACGGAGATATAAACAGTTACTTGGTGACAAATAATTTGACCATTCAGCTATACACCACAAAATGACACATCAAAGATCCACATTAACCAACCATGACTAAGAAAATATCAGCATAAGCTAATGTACAAGTACCTTAAAGAAGCACCTTTATGATATTCTCTCTCTCTCTCTCTCCCCCTCCCTCCCTCCCTCCCTCTCTCCCCCTTTACCTTTTAGTACACATAGTAACGTATTGGAAAAGTATTATCGATCTTCCCTCATCTTCAGAACCCGACATAATTCTATATAATTTCTCATCAAACTAACTTCAGACTTTAATTTCTATAAACCTACTCAAACACATCTTGTTACACATATTTACTGATAACAGATACAAGCCAACATAGAAGAAAGAACTTATCAAAAGTAATTTTAAGGAAAGTCGGGGAATAAGCTTGGGATTTCACAACGAAACAGGAAATCCTGATTTAAAATTGTCAAGCCCCTTGACAGAAAGTAATCAAGATCAGACATCTAGATGCGGTAGAATTCTTGCACTGAAAGCCACAATCAAAAGTCACAGAGATGTGAAACTTACGTAGCAGCATGCAGGATAAGTCAAACAGAGCTAACTTATAATCTTAACGGGCACAAGACATAAGCTAATTGATATGGCCAATCTGACACAGATGACTGTTGCTATATGCTAAAACCATTTTTTCCTTTTGATAGTTTATGTCAAAAGTCGAGAAATAACGTTGTTATATGTTGAATACATCCAGATTAGTGACATTAAATATTATTCTGTGATTGGTAATCCAAAACATTAGGACAATTCCTTCTTCTTCTTTTTTGTGGAGAATGATAACAGTAAAACATCAGGACACTTCCTTCAGCCTAAATTTTCTTCTTTCTTGTATTCCAAAATTTCCTAATTTCATATTAGCCCATACTCCTGTGTAAAGAATCCTTATATGTGTAGGTTTTCTCTTTACTAGTTCCCTTTTACATGGTAAGCCTCTATAAACTTGATCAACACATAAGCAAGCAGATTCTTTATGCTAATTGTCTGGTCAAAATTTTCCCTTCTTTTTTACAAGTTACTATTTTCACTCTGATGACCGTTCTGGTGGCACCACATCTTTTCCATTGGCACCATCTCTTCAGACCACTATTCCAGTCATTCTTCTAGCAACTTTCACGTAAAATGTTCTCTAAAACTTTTCCTACTCGTCTTTTTCTTTATTTATTTTATTTTATTTTTTTAATCAACAGTTCCACCTTGCTGGTAGGGGTTAGGCATTGCCCAACCTGGTATATTTATCAAAAACCAAAAGTACACGGAGGAGGACATAGACCTTTGCCTCCAAAACATAAAATAAGAAGGTGATACTATGATCAGATCCCTCTTGCCAGAACTTCCCAAAACCATCTAGAGAAAGTTCAATAATTACATGAGATGGAGTAAAGATGGGAAACCACAGAGCCATAAGGATGACTGATAGTTCACTATTACACCAGATCATAGAAAGTATTTTCTTTATAGTTTCTTTATTTATTAAGTACAGTATTTTTCTTACTAATCACTACCAAGCGAGTACCATAAATACAAAAAAAGGCTTAATCACGGCTAAAAGTTAAGGGAATCTAGTACAGTTGACATGCTATTTCAAAAGTTCACCATGTCACATAATTATATTTTGTATAGGTCTAGATTTAACATGAGAAATGCGATCTTTCTCCTCTTAAAAGCATTTCTCTCTCCTTGCAAGGCAGACAATCCATACAATGCATAAACGGGTCGTCTGCCCCAGCTGTCTCTATTATTTGTCTGTTTTCTGTCTCTGCCAGCAGTTTAACAACTGCTTCAGATTCTGTGCATAACCCAAAAAGCACCAAATATGTCTAGAACCAAGCCCATATCTGACGTTTGGCTGCAGTGAAGAAAT
Organism: Lycium barbarum; assembly: GCF_019175385.1. Taxonomy (NCBI): domain Eukaryota; kingdom Viridiplantae; phylum Streptophyta; class Magnoliopsida; order Solanales; family Solanaceae; genus Lycium; species Lycium barbarum. The sequence goes on along the minus strand of NC_083339.1, from coordinate 6,992,635 downwards.
AGGTGACTAGTTCAAGGGATTGCTCCCATACAAAACATCTGCTGCAGAGAGTAAATCCTCCGCACTGAAGCTTATCTTATGTTAAACATGCTTCATGTGTTGCTATCCATCCAAATATTGCTACCATTGTTTTCTCTTCATGATATTGAAGTTTGGTATCGCTCCTTGGAAAATTGTTCCCACAACTTTTTTATTACTCTTCCGATGCCAATTCAAGCTACACTAATGATGTCCTAAAATTAACGTCACTGCACCTATTTGCAGTAATTGAGTTTAGATTTATTTTTTTTTATTTTTTTTTGGGGGGTGGAGGGTGTTTGGGGTTGTATTCAAAACAGTAAGAAAACAAAAGTACATCCCATCCTAGATATGTAGGGCTTCTAGCAGCTAATAGAGTATAGATTTATTTCTATGTATGTTACTAGCACTTTCTTTCACAATACAATTCATCCCAACCGCTTTCTTTCCGCTGATGGTTTACTTGTTCAAATACTACTCCGCCAACACTACTCGAGTGATTGATTACTATTTCTGTTATTTTTTTAGTATTTCTCTTTCGGGATTAACAGACTCAAGTTATTTCACCACCTTGAGCTGAAAGTCAAGAGAATTATGTCATTTTACGTTAATAAATCTAGGTTAATAGTGTGAAACATTCTTCATTGTACATAATTAAGAATTTAAGAATACTAAGAATTATAAACTTTACAACGACGACATACCTAGTGTAATCCCACAATCGGGGTCTGGGAAGGGTAGGATGTACGCAGACCTTAACCCTACCTTTGTGAGGTAGAGAGGCTATTTCCGGTAGGCCCTCGGCTCAAAAAAGTGCAATCAAAACAGGATAGAAAAGAAGATAACGACAAGAAAATAGCAAGATAAACAAAGCAATCGAAGTAACACGTAGTAGTAAATATGAAGAATGCAATACTATGCGAATACTAGGTAAACTAATAAAAAATTATAAAAATAAAAAATAAAAAAAAGAAGTATAAATTTTATTTCGCTTAAATTTTATCGATTTCATTCTTATGTGTTCTCACTGCTTAATAAGTATTTCTTTCTTTCTTTCACTTTATTCTTTTCACAACTCAAAAGCTAAAACCTCAAAGAGGAACCTCGACAAATAATTAGAAGTACAAGTACAATATTGAATTTCTTTTTCCCGCAGAGGGTTCAACAAAGCTATAGAAGTAAATAAAAGCAGAACTTTCTAGGCGGAAGGTTTACTCCTTTATGTATTCAACAAAACAAAAAAGTTTGCATGTCGAAACAAATTGCTCTCTATTCAATAATGTAAAGCCCCAACTTGCATACATTGCAGGGAAGAATCCCTTTCAGTTGTGTACTTTATGGAGAAAGACTTCCAAGAGCAAGTAGATATTTACTTGTCAAACACATTCCTCTTCTTGTTGTCACACTAGCTACCATTTTTATCATTCTCTGTCGCTTGTGCGTATAGTTAGTCTCTTAAGCGATAGGAGGACCATAATGCCTGGGGCAATGATTGAAAAGATAGATAGAGATTTTCTTTGATTTTTGAAAGGAAGAGAATAAAGGAAGCTCTAGGTCTCCAACTGGACTATTGTGGTCAAGATTAGCATCAAGATAGAATTTTCTTTTTCTTGCCCATACCATTATTCTTGGCCCCTTGGTGGAAAAAGTTAAGAACCTAAAAGAAGATTATTACAGTTCAACTTGAATTATGTTTATTAGTTATCCATTTTCCATCTCTAACACGAGTATTCAAGGTGAAGACGTCATCCGCCTCCTCCTTTTCGGAGTATTCTACTTTAAAAGAAGTTATGTTTTCACAAAAACAATACTTGCAAACTGAATCCCCTTCACAATAGAGCTTATGCAACAAACATTAGCTATCTAACCCTTTCTTCTTTCCGTTCTAGTTATATTTTATCTTCCTACCAATTAAAGCATAGAGTCTACTTAAACGGTTATCTTAACTTCAAATAGGTTTGCTGACAAGAGGAAACTCTCACGTTTATACATCTCCACAGTGCGATGGTCTATAATGGTTAATGGAATTTCGTTTGAACATTTTCAGGAATAGCAGGATGTGCACGCAGAGATCATTTATCCCCATTACTTTACTGCTTTGCCATGGAAACGATTAATAAGGTGCGGGCAAAGCAATAAATGCAGCATGTCTGAATGGTTTTATGATAAAAGCTATCAGTAAACCATAGATTGAAATATCAGTTCTAATATAGGCAGATGATACCAATTTACTAGGATCCTCAATTGACACAGATCTGTTTGCCGTTTAAGACCTTGACATAGTTTGTGGCAGTGTATTGTCTCTGAACAGGTAAAATAAAATCGGAGTTCAAACATTTGGGAGGTGCATAATCACCATTGATCTGCCTGAATCTTCCCCTAGAAGGCAAATTCAAGGAGGGAGAGCTTTGGCTACTACAGTTCGAGAGAGTATTGAAAGGATAGAAAAAAACGTACATGTCAAAACGAGGGAGAAGTATTTGATGAAGAGAACTCTTATCTACATTTTCATATTCTACCATTGGTGCCTAAAAATACTGAAAACCTTAAGAGGGTAAATGAATGAAGTAGAAATTTCACCTGGTGCGTTGGGAGAGCTGGAGAGAGACAGAGCCCCTATACGAACAGAAGAGCCTCAGTAGGAGTGGAAGCCTTACTATCTGGGAATAACTGTGTTCGACTGAGCCCTTTTGGGATGGTTATGGGAGATAGAAATTGATGAGAGTGCTAGATGGAGGGAACTATGAATAAAATGTATAAACCCATACATCTTGGATGGTTATCAAAGAGGCGATTCATTTTTATAAAACAAGCTAATGGAAAGGATCATGAAAAAGAGAGGATTTCATGAAGTTCATAGGAATCTCTTTTAGGGACGAAAACTGTACACGATGTTGGCTCGATATTTGGTGAGATGGTATTATTCTAACAGCTGAATTTTCTCATCTCTATTCAATCTCAACTGCAAAGAAAGCCATTTATGGAGATTCTTAATGCGAAAGGACGGCAGATCGCACCAGACAAGAATACAAACTAAAAATTGACAATGTGGAAAGATTTCCTTGCAACTATACAAGCTTTTCATGATTAGGGCGATGAGATGGTCTGGATAGTGACCTTCCCAAATTATTCTCCAAGACGTCTTACCATAACCTCCTGCTTGAGTGGGGTTGAAGTACAACCATTTGGACGTCAATATGGCAATTTGGAACCACCAAAAAGTGGCATTTTTCACATAAAAAGGTTGTCAATGTGTGAAAGTATTGTTATAAAGGCAACAAGACCATTAAATTATACAGTATTATCCCTTTAAAACAATAAACTAAAGTATGAAGAGATCAGTGGTAAAGAGATATGAATCACTCATAAGCTCATTAAAACTTTACGCTACTTTCACGCTCAAGATCATCCCCGAGCAATCAGAGAAAAAAAAAAACAAACAAACAAAACATGGACAGCTAACAAGTTGTCTGAATATGTGAGCCTAAAGAACAAATTGTCACTAAGCAAGATAATGATAGTAACGATACACCTATTGCACATAATTTACCCAAAATTGATACAGTCGTGATAATTTCTTTCTCAACGTTAACTCAGTAAGGATTAGAAAGTGGAAAGAGTAGTTATGTCTCTCCTGGGGATGGATATCTATGACCATTCCTATTGAACTACTCAAAATTGAATAGAAAACAAGAACACAAGCTAAACCACTTGACTACTCCTGCTGTTTCACCAAGATGACAGAAAATATTAAAGACAGCTCATTATTAATAAAGCTAAAAAGCTAAACATATCATCACAAGTACCTTTGACGAGCCATACCACCAAATAGACATGGCCAATTTGGTTTCCCTCATCCCATGGCAGTCTCACTGAAATATATTCCATTAAGAAGAAGCCCCTACAATTTTTGTTCCATCAATCTTTTCTGATAATGACTGTTTCAATGTTCAGAACTCAGATAAATGCAGGACGAAGAGCGAGGGGTGGGAGAGTAGTATGAGAGTTCCTATGCAAGCACTTATTAATGTTTTCTATGAGATGTACCAGTGTAAAAGAATATATGAGAGTTTAGAAAGAAGCAACTGCTATTTTTGTATGAGATGCACCAAAACAAGTTGACTTGTCTGAGAGAGAGAAACTATATGGATAAGGATGGTATGAGACAAGCTAAGAATAATCTTGTCAGAGGGAGAAAGTAAGGAAATAAATTTGTTAACAGTACCAGATATGCTTTGTGCTTGAATGAATTCAGTATGAAGTGTTGCGAGTACAAAATAATGAGTAGAAGCAAAAACTGTTAAATGGCTGTAAAAGCTTCCATCGTTGCATCTACTTGCAACGTGAAATATAAGAGGCACCATCTCAGAAGATTGTGGGTAGTACAAAAAGATGAATAGTGCCGGGTATCAACTAGCCCCAAGGAACTACAGAGAAATTTCCAAGATACAGAAGTGTTACAAGTTTGAGAGTTTTTTTTACATCAATGGGAGCTCAACCATAAATACAGAGGCTAACTGGTAATGTACATGTTGTCTTTCATCTCAACCACCTATGATAGTTGTCCTTCAATATTGGGTAGACCAAGCAACATTATGATTAAGTGCTCTAAAGAGTTGCAGCACACTTAGCAATATACTAACATCAATGTGCTACATCTTAGTGGCACCACTATGAAAATGTACCTTCCATTGGGCCCCAGCTCTGTATTGTGATGCAACACACAGAATCTATTAATCAGGATTGCTCTCTCACTCTGTTTCGTACTAAAGCACCAATAGAGTAAGATTACAACCTAAGCCTCCAAAGGAGCAGAGGATCACTAACTCAACAGGCTCAATTAAAGGAATTAGCAGCATACACTTGAATCGGGATAAAACCATCTGGCAGTGAGAAAAGAGAGAGAACATTGCGTCTAGTGAGCACTATAGTATCTGCTCAGTGCCTCTACTCTGAACCTTAGGGGGGATATAGTAATAAAGTTTCAACCCACTCAACCGTGCACCATTCAGTTCTTTTTCACCAGCAAACAATTCAAAGTGTGCACAGATAAGCAGCAGATCAAGATGGCGCACACCTGCTCCCATGTCACTACCAACAGACGTAACACAAATCCCAGTCAAGAATGTGCTCTGGAAGCAGCATGGTCAGCAATCATCACCTATCATCAACCAAAAATGGCATAAGCCAGACAGTCCTTCCAAGAGAAAGTTGCCCCATACTACCAGCAGTTGTCATAGTGCAAACGAGTCCCACAAACTAATCAGAAAGTTAGTTGCACCCTGTCGAGTGAAATTCAGGTTTTCATGCTCACCCCACAGTTAGGCAGCCTGTAAAATGAACTTCAGTTTTTCAACAACTCCTCACTCCCCAATTAGTGGCAGTGTGTAAAATGAACTTCAGGTTTTCAACAACTCGTCACCATCACCCCATCAGAGAAGAATCTTTAATCGTATAGGTTGATTTCATTTTTCACACTGCAAGGTCATTAATTCTGCAATAATAGCAGAACCTATTTCCTATGAGCTCTTCACGCTCATAGGAACACCATAAGAATGAGATCTCTTCATAACCTGCCAGATTGACCAAAAAGTTGCTTGCAACATCATTTGTGATTGAGGTTCTATACATTAGCAAAGCTAGCTAGCTATCCACCATATAAATACCCTGCACGAGCTCCCAGATTATTGTTCAGTGAGAGAGATGAGAAGAATCAGAAATATGATTATGACCTATCCTAATTATCTGAGACGGTAATAAGAAGCCCGGACTCAGATTGAAAAAAGAAAGGAAGAACAGGAAGATGCTACAGCAAAAGCTGGAAACAGAGAACAACGTAAGCTGAGGACATTGTTCCTCAAAATAAGTACTAAAGATAGAGATATGGCTGGACTGAGAAAGGTAGGTACCGAAACCCCTCACCTGTACTTGTAATCTGTCCTCATTCCAAGCCCTCACATCAACTTATGTCGTGTCAAAGTAAGAAATGCCAAAGGAAATGACATTTGATCATCATGCCCTCAACTCCAACAAAGCCCTAGTTTGAACTATTTAGCCCAGGAACCCCGTTCTTATGAAACTAGGGCAATAACCTTCATCTGACAATAATAAGCCGCCAGCCTCCCTAGCCTGCATATGAAAAACCATCTAAACCTAGATGCTCTGAAAGGTAATATAGAAAAATGCTAGCACATAGATTCTAGGAACGCAGTGTGCCTAAAGACGATAAATAGATTACAAAGTGGGTGCTTAGCAGGAATATGGGACAGATATTTGCTAATATAAAGCCATTGTCACATGGCTTCAGATAAATGTTTGCATAGTGTCATTTAAGTTGGTTCATCCTATTTCTTCAAGTTCATATCCTGATGCATATGGTCCCATAGTATAATCAATTAATGAGACAGCAAATGCTGAACAAGATCACAAAACATCAAATAGTTAATGGAGTAAAGCTAAATGTTTTTCAAGTTCCCGAGTAGTCCAAGGGAAGTAACTTTACATGGTGTCCAACAAAATGACAATATAATATAAGCAAATATAGATGACTCAGTGCTACGATGTATCATTGAGTAGAACAAAGGGACTGATCAAATGTTGTTTCATTTATATTTAGAAGTGTTCAAATATGTAATCGCAAAAGTTGTTAATAAGGAGGAAAATGTATCAGACAACTTTTGAAGAATAACATTGACATATCATAATATGTGGCACCATATCCTCCTCTGATCCAAGGAGAGCTATGGCCCGTGATAAGAGAACTCCAGACATCTAAAAGCTGCATGGTACAGGCAGATGTTCCACCTAAATTCTTTTAACGGTAGATCTCAAAACTAACAATTTGAGAGTTTACATGAGAAAGGACATGCTTACGTGAACAGGAGAATCTCACTCAAATCTTGTCAGCAACAAAGAAAAGGTATTACGTCTTCAGGTCCTTGCAAGGCCTTCAAGTCCGCGGTTGTATGGTATAATGCGCAAATAAAACCTGCTTCATTTGCATTGGACAAATTTTGAATCAATAGTACATATTAAAGGAGTAAACAAAATCTTGATTTTCAGGGACCACTATAATACTATATGCACCTACTCCCCCACAACCACAAGTTATGATTTCCTCATATTCTTGCAAAACACAATAACAACTACGAATCATATCTAAAGAAATCCAAATGTATTCATGAAATCAATTTCAGAACAATGGTATCTGCAATCAACAGCATAGCTCATGGTCGAATGGTATAAAATTGATTCTAGGCTCCATTTGTATTTGACTTAAAATTCATGGACAAGGTGTAATTTCTTATCCAAATAAGTTGCATTACTATGACACTCAAATCCCAGTTCAGTATAAAAGATAAATGCTGACACCTATATATCCATGGTCCATCACATCTCATCTTTGATTGGCCCCTAGGACCCTGACGCGAATTTAACTCCTAACAGTTATAATACACTGGACATGTATTTTTGAGAAAAGGAATTTCATGCTGGTCCATATAAATGCCAAACACAGTCAAACTACGGGAAAAGTTTATACTAACCCTACATGATATAAAGAACTCAAAGGTATTAATAGATTATACTGACTGCCACTATGAGTAGCTAAATGTCAATGTTCCTCTTAGACTAATTTTGACATTCTACCTTAGCGAAAGACGTATAACTGAAATAGAACTAAGACAACTCAAAAATATGTGGAGAATGAATCCACACGCACACAAACACATATATGTATATGGATTATATTTATATGGATTTTACTATTAGCCCTCCTCTTTTCCTTTTATTCGTAGCACTCAGTTATCGCGTAGTCGCTTATTCTTCGGTGTGTATTACTATTTGTTGTTGCATTTGTTTTGTATCTTGCTATTTTGCTCTCGTATTTTATTTTGAGCCAAGAGTCTATTGGAAACAGTCTGTGGACCTCACAAAGTTAGGGGTAAGGTCTGCGTACATCCTGCTTGTGGGATTACACTGGGTATGTTGTTGTTGTTGTTGTTGGTGGATTTTACCATTAGCTTACCCAAATTATGAAAAGATTCACGTCAAATTACTAACTCCATTTACTTGGCGTGAAAAGGAGTGTTGTACTTTACTGCTCTTCCAATCATACCAAAACAAAACTAAGCCATGAATACTCCAAATTAGCTTGTTTGACCAAGCTTATTTTTCCTCAAAAGTGATTATTTTTTCCAATAATTGCTTATCTTAAAAAAGTGAAGTGTTTGGCTAATCTTTTGATAGAAAATAGCAAAAGCTTGCATCTTTTGATAGATTGTTCTACAGGTTTTGCCAAGCCTGCCAGCTTTTCCCATCTGTAACCTTGCATCTTCTTGATGTTTTACTAATGAATTTTATTACTTTACCAAAAAAAAAATAGCAAAAGCTGTTTTTCAAAAACTAAAAAAAATGCTTCTGCCAAAAGCACTTTCGAGAAAAAATACACTTAAAAGCACTTTTTAAAGCTTGGCCAAACATTAATTGTTGGTCAAAAGTGCTTTTTAAATTATTGGTCAAACACAAACTGTTTTTCGCCAAAAATACTTCTTTGAAAAGCACTGATTTTATAAGCTTGGCCAACCAATTTCTCTCGTTTACTCTCCCCTCCCGTTTTGTTAAATTATTAATGCTTTCAGGAACTCCTATATAAGATTTCCACATTTAAAATCTACAGTTAATATTATCAAAATATTAAAAAAAAAAAAAAAAAAAAACAATCTATTCATGCAAAATAAAGTAAAACTAACAACATAAAAAAATCACACAGTATATATACTAAACGATCGGGTTAGAAAATCAGCTCGAAAATGATTTTTTTTTATTTATTTATTTATCTTTTGTTAGAAAATTGCAACCAAACAAAAGCCTAAAACCCAACAAAAAATTAAAACAAAAAAAAAACATAGCAACTGCACGATAACATAAATTTGATGATCGGGTGAGAAAATCAACTTAAAACAAAATTAATTTATTTTAATCGATGAAACAAAGCAAAATCAAAACAAATATAATAAATATAGGGACTAAAACAAACAAACAAAAAACATGATGGACTAAAAACGATGATCGATGAATTACCTGAAACAAAAAAAAAAATTGCCCGGGGAAGAAAACAGTACCTTTTTGCTTTATAGATGATCGGTTTGATTGAGATGAATAATTTTAATTAATTTATAATTTTGATATTTATGGAGATATAATTTTTAGATGAAGAAAAGACAAACACGTAAAGAGAAAGAGAGAGAGAGAGAGAGACAAAGAAAGAAGAGTAATTTTGTGTGTTCAAGGCAAATGAATTACTACTGCATAGCGGTTGCGTTGTTTTATAGATGTAGTGGCTTCTTTTTTATTCTTTTTTTTTTTTAATCCATGACCCCCTTTTTTCTAATATCTTTTATTTTATGCGGAAAAATTTTAGAAATATACAAGTTGATCACTTACATTGTAAAACTATACCCCAAAATTTACATTATAAAAAATAGCCCAAAATATACACATATACAGATATATACAAATATATATAGATACTTATATCAACATATATAAACATATATACAAAGGCAGAGATAGAGAGAGTGAGAGAGAAGTTTGTGTCATTTTTTATAAGAATTAAAAAATAAGTCAATTTTGATAGCATTATTATCCCAATGAACATACAGTGTAATTTTCTCATTTACAAATGCAGTGTGTTAGTTTGTCAAATAATTGAACTTGCCAAGGAAAAAAGAAAGGAGAAATTTTTAAAAGTATACACCCCACATAAAATATTACGTCACGTAACCCAATATATAATATCATACAATATTATAATTTGGAAAAAATATTATACATAACGTATCAATCTTGTATAAAATGCATAATATTATATAAAAAGTGTTTATATACTATATAATTTAATTAATTTAGAATTTGATATATGGAGATAATTAGATATTATTATTATTATTATTATTATTATTAGACAAAGAAAAGACTCACGTAAAGAGAGACACCGAGAGAGAGAGAGAGAGAGACGAGTAACTTTGTGTGTTCAAGGTAAATGAATTACTACTTCATAGCGGTTGGGTTATTTTATAGAAGATGTAGTGGCCTCTTTTTTATTCTTTTTTTATTTTTTTATTCATGACCTCTTTTCGAAAAAGACACTTTTGCTTTTTGTAAGTCTCTTTTAAAAATATGAGAATTTACTATTTTAGTGTGCTAATTTGTCAAAGAATAGTAAGCGTTTGGCCTTATTTGGAATTTTGAAGTTGGAGTCGAAGATAAAGTTAGTTTTTACAAATTATATTTAGTTTATGTATTGAAAGTGAAAATAAGATATTTGGAATTTTGAATTTCAAGTTGTATTTGAAATTTTCATGATCAAACGCTAATTTTCAAATAAAGTGAAAAAATATTCCGGAAAAAAAAAAAGAAAAATTCTCATGGCCAAACGGGTTAAACTTTTCCAATGCAAAAAGGGGAAATTTTTAAAAATATACAATCTTGTAGTCTTATTTTAGTTTATACAATATTATACCTGAGGATATATAATGTATCAACCTTTATAAAAGTGTATAATAATGTATAAAAGGTGTTTATACACAAATATGAGCTAATATAACGTATCAACCTTGTATAAAAAGTGTATAATAATGTATAAAAGGTGTTTATACACAAATATGAGCTAAAAGCGTGTAAATATTTTCTCCCGTTAAACATAAAGTGTAATACCAAAGAGAGACTTATAGTCAAGCTTATTTATAACAGTTTTGTTCAGATATATTTTAATGGCTATGGAAAATATTATTGCAGAAATCATATAATATAACATGAAAAATGTGTTCTAAAAAGAATTAACCTCTATGATAAAATGTTGTTATAGATGATGAATGTTATAGAGAGGTTTAAATGTAATGTTAAATACTTTTTGTCAATTTAGATATGTGTTCTTTGTTCGTTTATTAAGAAAGTAAAAAAGAAATGGAGGATATATTGTTTTGTTCATTTTTTTCTTCAAACATTTTTCCTAACAATTGTTTCACTTGATTATTTGGTTGGGGCTTGGTCATGAGTTTGTGTCGATATGCGTTTAGGAGCATGAAGCATTTCATGTTGATTTGTCAACTATAAGAGTAAAAATAGCCATTTTTCAAACTATTAGGTAATATCTTTAAAACCGTATATTAATAGTAAATAAATAATCAATAGCCATTACCTCATAATTATGATCATTTAAAGACCAATATCTCATCAAGAGTGAAAATAGAACAGAATGGAGAGACAATAAAGAAAAGGATCAAGAGAGACAAGTAGAGAAAAAACAAGAAAGAAGGGGGTCGGAAACATCGTCAAACTAGAATGAATATTAAGCAATAAAGCTACTTTATTTTTCACCTTTGGTTTATCATTTTATTTGCTTCAATACCTAATTTAAAATCAATACTGATTTGATTTGTGGTCGATGTTTAGTATCATAGCTACATAGGACTTTCACCTCAAATAGCAGTTAAAGTGTTTTTTTTTTTAATCTCAATCATCAAGTTATAGAGATATACTATAAAATTGCATGTGCCTTATTTGTTCGCTTTTAAATGTAAATTACTTAGAAAAACTATATTTTTCAAGACAGCTTGAATGTTTTAAGATTGGGATTGATAGAGAATTCTTTTAAAAATAAAAAATTACAATAGAGTTGAATTCATCGTGCCCTTAACAATCAGTAAAAATAATTGTCACAGTATGAGTTCCAGTTTTTAACGAGATGTTCTTATTAATGCCAAACTTATTTATCCTTCCCAAAAAATTAAAAGAATTTCTTTATAAGTAATCCATAAAATGATTTTTTCTATTATTTTTATTAAAAAAAAGTATAACAAAAAGCTATACAAACTTGTCCTGGCCAAATTTTCCATTGCATATTTCCTCAATAATTGCCACGTAGGCATGGACATAATTTACGTCAAGTTCTGGACTCTGAACCAACAAATTTACTCCAAGAAATATTTGCAATTAGTCAATAATAAAGCCAAAATAAGGACGAGATCTTCTATATAAAAAGGACTGCATAGAAACAATAACATTATGTGCACACTATGTGTACAAAAGCCAAATTTATGACGATTGCCTTTTCTCATGGTAATGTGCTAAGTGCTAACCAAGGAAAATTTTGTTTATTAACAATTGTTTTTTCCTGCCTATCATTTTATTTCCTCGCAAACACTAATAATATTCACACTTGTCAATCCTAATTGTACACATAACTACACTCATTCATTATTATTAATTAATCGCTTGATAAGAGAATATGTAATTACTATACTCAAGTAAAAAGATATGTATAAGACTAGTGATATTTTGTATTAATTGAATTTGTGTAAACAATGAGACTGATTAATTTTTGCTATTAAAAATACTTAGAAAATCAAACTGGCAAAGTTACTAAGAATTGAAAGGAAAGAGGGCATCGACTCCTTCAACCGTGGACTTTGGGTGTATAAGAAAAAAATTGAAAATTTAACTGGAAAATTAAGTCAAAATATGAAAAAAGTCAGACTTATGGTTTGACTTAACTTGATTTGGTGTCATGACATTTGTGGCTAAAAAAATTCCATTAAGGGTAAAATGCACTACTAAAAAACTGCTAAAAATCGACGGATCAAAAACCGACGCACTGGGTCGTTTAAAAAAACCGACTCACAGAGTCGGTTTTTTGTATTTTTAATTATTTTAAATTATTTTAATCAGAAAACCGACGGACAACATCGGTTTTTTTGGCAGAATTTTGAAAATATAATTCCGCCAAAATAAACCGACGTCCCACGTCGGTTTAATTAAAAAAAAAAAATTAATATAAAACCGACGTCGTACGTCGGTTTTATTTTAAAAAATATTATAAATAATATACAATTCATTTTGTTTTTAAAAAAAATAATAAACATTTTTTTTTTTGAAGAAACCGACGGACAGTGTCGGTTTCGTTTTTTTTTTTTTTAATTTTTGGGGTCAAAATCCGATCAAATGTGCGGAAAAAACCGACGGACAGAGTCGGTTTTTCCTATATATTGGCAGTAACGGGATTCTTTCCCATTTCAGCTATCCCTCTTCAAAATTAAACCCACCCTCCCCAAACCCTAGCCGCCGCCGCCCTCCCCTCCGCCCGACGCCGCCTCCCATTTCGCCGCCGTCCAACGCCGCTGCCTGCGCAGCTCCTTCCCCCCTACCCCAAACCCATTTTGAAGGTTAGTTTCTCTTAAATTAGGGCATTTAAAATTCTTTTAATCTTAGTTTTATTTGTAGATTTTAGGCCTAATGCTCGTCTATTTAGCTTTGTTAAACATCATTTGCAATGTTATTAATGTTGAATTTGTGAAAAAGAAAAAGTAAACTTTATTTGCCTAGTTTAATTTACTTGTCATTTTTTTTTTTTGGGTTGAGATTGTGCTATATTTCATATTCTTTGTCAATGTATTTGTGTTAGCTTAGTTATCATTCTTTGTAATATTGTTGATGTTGAATATGTGCAAAAATATATACTTTAATTATTTGACTAGTTTTTTTTTTGTTGTTGGATTGTGCTTTTTGTTAGAAACCCATAAGTTATTAGAATTGTTATTGATCATTCTAAATTAGAATGGATTGAGATTGTGCTTTTCAAAGTTAGAATTGTTAAGTTATAGTATTTCTATAACCTCAATACTAAAATGTAGATTTTATTTCTCTAGATTTACTTTTCAATTTTTAGAAAATTGTGCTTTTCAAATTAAGTTATAATTATTAAGTTATGTTAGAATTATTAAGTTATAATATTTCTATAACCTCAAAACTAAAATGTAGACTTTATTTGACTAGATTTACTTTTCAATTTTTAGAATTAAAGTTAGAATTCATAAGTTATTAAAGTTAGAATTGTTATTGAGAATTCAAAGTTAAAATTAGTTGGGATTGTGATTTTCAAAATTATATTAAAGTTAGAATTTATAAATTATTAAAGTTAGAATTTATAAATTATTAAAGTTAGAATTGTTATTGAGAATCCAAAGTTAGAAATGGTTGGGATTGTGTTTTCTTAAGTTATATTTTAAGTCAGAATTCTTAAGTTATAATATATTTCTATAACCTCAATAATTTGTGGGTATATTTTTGTAGATGGATCGTATGTGGATGTATAATATGAATAATAGTAATCGTGTGGGTGTACATGATGAATTTGTTGAAGGTGTTGATGGGTCTATCAAACATGCAATGACACTTTACCCTTTTCAAAATGAAGGGGTAATTAGGTGTCCTTGTTCTCATTGCCGGTGTATGAAGTATTTGAAACCGGAAGCGGTTAGGGTTCATTTATATAGTCGTGGGTTTAAGCAGAAATATTATGTTTGGACTGATCATGGAGAGACTGATGGGGTCAATGGTATATTTTACAATATGGTTGTCGGTGAAAGTAGTGTGTCGCAGGAATATAGTCACGTCCAATATGATAGAGTTAATGATATGGTTAATGATGCTTTTGGCATACAGTCTGGGTTTGAACCTGAGCAAAATTTTGAGGAACCTCCTAATGAAGAAGCAATGCGCTTCTATCAAGAATTAGAAGAGGCTAGTCATCCACTTTGGGTAGGGAGTCAGCATTCTAAGTTGTCTATTGCAGTTAGAATGATTAACATCAAATCAGATTGGACTGTTGCTGAAGCTGCTATGGATTCAATGATTAAGTTTGTAGGGGAACTAGTTAGTCCGGAATTCGACATACCTAAGAGTTACTATGAAGCAAAGAGATTGGTTTCCAAATTAGGATTGTCGTATGATAGAATTCATTGGTGTCCAAACGGTTGTATGTTGTTCTATAAGCAAGATGTTGATTTAAATGAATGTAAAATATGTGGACATGTGCGTTATAAGCGGACACCAAGTGGGAAGACGGTTCCAATTAAGGCGATGCATTATTTACCTATTATACCTAGGTTAAAGAGGTTGTTTGCATCGCCGAATTCTGCTCCTCACATGAGATGGCACAGCGAAAATAGAAGGCCACCTGGTGTTATGTGTCATCCATCGGATGGAGAAGCGTGGAAACATTTTGATAGAACTTATCCTGATTTTGCTGGTGAATCAAGAAATATTCGTTTGGGTTTGTGTGCGGATGGTTTCACACCATACTCTGTTTCGGCTGCACCCTATTCTTGTTGGCCTGTATTTCTTACTCCATATAATCTACCGCCTGAGATGTGTATGACAAGTCCCTATATATTCCTAAATTGTGTTATCCCTGGTCCTCGTAATCCAAAAGTTTTGATTGATGTCTATCTACAGCCTTTGATTGATGAGTTAAAACAATTGTGGTGTGAAGGTGTAGTGACATATGATATATCAACTAAGAGCAATTTCAATATGCGTGCTTCTTTGATGTGGACTGTTAACGATTTTCCTGCGTATGGGATGTTGTCTGGTTGGATGACTGCTGGAATGCTTGCTTGTCCTCATTGCATGGAAACTAGTAAAGCTTTCACTTTAAAACATGGCCACAAAAATTCATGGTTTGATTGTCATCGTCAATTCTTGCCTATGGATCACCAATTCAGGAAAATGAAACAAGCATTTAGAAAGAATAAAATTGAAAATGATCCCCCACCTCGAACATTGTCAGGAGAAGAAATTTGGGGGAGGGTTTGTCACTTGCCTAAGGTCACAGAAGTTGCCCCTTATAGACTACCTGGTTATGGTGTTGAACATAATTGGACTAAACAGAGCATATTCTGGGAGTTACCGTATTGGAAGGATAATCTTCTACGGCATAATCTTGATGTGATGCATATTGAAAAAAATTACTTTGATAATTTGTTCAACATTGTTATGGATGTTAAAGGCAAGACAAAAGATAACCCAAAAGCTAGATTGGACCTAAAGGAATATTGTAGGCGCCCTGAATTGAACTTGCAAGAGTTAGCGAATAATAAAGTGTTCAAACCCAAGGCTAGTTTTTCATTCACTTTGGAGGAGAAACGACAGATTTGTCAATGGATTAAGAATTTGCGGATGCCAGAGGGGTATGCGTCTAATTTTGACAAGCGTGCTGATATGAATGAAGGAAAATTAATTGGTATGAAAAGTCATGATTGCCATGTTTTCATGGAAACTTTGATTCCTATTGCATTTAGCCGCCTACCGGAAAGAATATGGAAACCAATCACAGAGATAAGTTTGTTCTTTAAGGATTTATGTTCTAACACTTTGACGGTAGAAAACCTTCAAAGAATGGAACAGAATATTCCAGTCATTACAACTAAGCTCGAGAAGATCTTTCCATGTGGATTTTTTGATGTGATGGAACATCTTCCCATTCATCTTGTACAAGAGGCGCGCCTTGGAGGCCCGGTTCAAACTAGGTGGATGTATCCTTTCGAGAGGTAAGTAACCAAACTTACTAGCTCTTTCTTTAACAGTATTTTGTTAACTAATTACTGTTCCTATTGATATTAAACATGTGTGCAGGACCATTGGCAAATGCAAAAAATCGGCTAAGCAGAGATCTAAGATTGAAGGATCTATTTGTGAAGCGTATCTTGCAAAGGAAATAGCGCATTTCTGTTCATATTATTTCGGAGAGCAAGTGTCGAGTATGAGAAATAGGCCCAACCGTAATGATGAGGGTGGGGTTGAACATAACTACCCACCAATGTCCATCTTTAATCAACCAGGACGAGGTTCTAAAAAACCTCCAAAACGAACCCTGAGTAGTATGGAGAGGCAATCAGCTGTGACACATGTTTTGTTCAATTGCCCTGAAATTCAAGTATATATTCGGTGAGTGTCGAATTATGTTACTGAATTAAATGGGTAACCGATAAGGGTGAAACTAATGAAAATCTTGCATATGTCGAGCAGTTACTTCGTAGAACTTGAGGGCGATGAAGCCATATATTCTAAGTTTTCCCATTGGTTGTACGATTTTGTAAGTGTGGAAATTCATTGCATAATTTTAATTAAATGTAGGCTACATAGAAGTTATTGAATTTTAATTTTCCTCCTTATTATATAGGTTTATCATACAGGAGAACATTTCCAATTTGTGAAAGATATAGCTCTTGGACCAGGCAATGAAGTTAGGACAATGAAAAAGTACATTGTTAATGACTACAAGTTTCAAACCGAAGAAGTTTCTCAATATAAGAAGACGAATAATAGTGGAGTGTGCATTAAAGGCGATGCTGATGGTAGCGGTGTAACTGTTGATTATTACGGTGTGCTACAGGAAATCATACAACTTAAGTATCCAGGTTACCCTAAGAAGAAGATAACATTATTTCGGTGCAAGTGGTTTGATCCAAGCCAAAGAGGTACAAGGGTGAATCGTCAACATAACATAATTGAAGTCAAACACACAAGACAATACAATCGCTATGATCCCTTTATAATTGCACAAAATGCTAAGCAGGTCTATTATGCTCCATATCCTTTGCGTAGGGATAAGGTTGATTGGTGGGTGGTTATAAAGATTAAGCCTGTGGGGAGGATTGAGGTCGATAATGCATTAGATGTGGCGTATCAAAATGATGTAACAGTTGTTCATCAAACGGTTGACACAGAGTTAGAAAATAGTTTGGAACATCCTCAACACATATTGGAAGAAGTTGATGAAGATGATGTAACTATCATAGAAAATGTTGAGGAAGAATCGACCGATGGACCTGAAACAAGCGATGAGGAAGAATCATCTGATGAAAATGAAACAAGCGAGGATGAGTGGGAGGATAACTAGTTGCATGTTAGTTTATTCTATACTTGATAATAACACAATTCTATACTTGTTAAATTTTTACCTACGATCAATATATCATTATTGAGTTATTAATTTTATGTATGCAGATGTCATTAGGTGGTAGTGATCAAGGTAGAGGTAGAGGTAGAGATAGAGGTAGAGCTGGAGGTACGAGTAAGAGAAAAGATAAAAGACCTATAGATCCTACAGCTACTAGTAGTCAGTCCATTCCGTCCGCTCCACATATGCAGTCTACTCCGCCTTCTTTTTTTATGCCTGGCTCTTCTATGCAGGGCCAGTCTGGTCAGTGGGTCTTTCAGCCGGCACCACCTCAGCCGGCATCATTTACCTATCCTACTTCTATACCTACACCTATGTATTTCCCACCACGTGGCAGATCTCCTAGCACATCGGCCACTTTGTCTTCTTCTCCTTCTCCTTCTCCAAATGGTACACCTCCAAGTGTATCTAATTTGCGCCTTAGAGATAGCAGCTCTGAGCCTGAGTCACTGCCATCCAACCAGTCTCAGACCCATCGTCGTCCTCCTGCACCTGCACCTGCACCGGCTCCTATGCAGGGACCGATACATCATGGTTTACAGCCGGGAGATAGAGATGCGATAGGTCGGATTTTCATCGTGCCTGAGGGAGTTGGGTAAGATTGTCTTTTATTAAGTTTTCCTAACGTTTTTTTTCATCTTAATCTAATATGCATTATTTTTTTTAACTGCAGGTTCTATCCAGATCACGACACTACAAAAGTCATACTGGATGTTGTTCGGAGGCTTTATGGCAATCATTTTTATACTTCATGGACTGAAATCCCATATGATACTCGACAGGTTATGTTTAGAGAGTTTAACGTATGCATCTTATTATACATATTTTATAACTTGAATTTACTTTTATATAAATCATCTAACATTAGCTATTTGATTTGCAGATGTATTGTACATGGGATCCAATGGACAATGATAGGATTGCTGCAAACTTTGAGAAGAAGGGGAGTGCAAGGTTGTCTGATTGGTTTTCGAGGGCTAGAAGGTATGTGACGATGCCCCAATGGCTAAACGCTGAACAGTGGGAGAAACTTAAGGCATATTGGCAAACTCCTGAGTTTATCGCCAAGTCTGAGCAGGCAAAGGCTGCCCGTGCATCCCAGAAAGGTGTCTCTTTGCACACTGCGGGTGCAAGAAGTCAGGGGCACGTGGCTAGGACAATGGTAAGTAATTTTATACTTTTAAAGTTACCTACGATCAATATATCATTATTGAGCTATTAATTTTATGTTTAACTTTTTTTTTTTTTTTTTTGCAGAAAAAAGCTACGGGACAGATGCCAACTCAGGATCAGCTATTTCTAAAGACCCATACAAAAAAAAAGAAGCACGAGTCGGATCCGACCTTATGGGTTGAGGACAGGGCTCGTGATTCCTATGTAAGTGATAATTTTATTATTTAAGTAATTATATATAAGTTTAATTATGATAATATTCGTTATATACTAAGTTTCATTTTT
The DNA here is from genome assembly GCF_019175385.1 of Lycium barbarum. Classification (NCBI taxonomy): domain Eukaryota; kingdom Viridiplantae; phylum Streptophyta; class Magnoliopsida; order Solanales; family Solanaceae; genus Lycium; species Lycium barbarum. The sequence goes on along the minus strand of NC_083339.1, from coordinate 6,973,359 downwards.
TAATATACAGAGGCAATATATGGATCATGTGGACCAGTACAGCCAAACTCAGCCTGAGCATCCGAGCCGTCCTCCACCGGAATTAGAGATAGATTTTTGGTGTAGAGCAGTTGGGGGAGTACAAAAGGGTAGAGCGTACGGTCTAGGCCCAAGGAACAACTTAAGTCGCCTTCGGTCAGGATTGCGAGGTGAAGGGTCTTCTCGACAAGCCGAGGGAGTTGATGATGTTCAGGTCGCAGCTATGGCGCAGCAAATTGCTGAACTTAATAGGAAATTAGCTGAAACTGAGGCAAGAAGAGTTGAGGAAAGTAACACCATGAAAGCGAATATTGAATTGCTAATGGCACAAGTTAAAAGCCACATCGCATGTGGAAGTTTTGGTGTGCCCCCTTCTCCCCCTCCCTCTGACCCAGAAGATGATGATGACGGTGATTTCGTAGCCCGAACACCAGATGATTAGTTGTAGTAGTTTGAATTTAATAATGGACTTATGTTAAAACTAGTTAATGGTACTTTTGGTTGGTCATTTAAATATTTCAGAATTTTGAAGGTTTATTTAGATCGTATTTGATGTGTTTTATTATTACTTAGGATGATTTTATGTGTTGTAGCTCTTTTAGTATTGATTTGGAGCATTTTAATGCTAGTTTTGAGCAGCTTTTGTTATTGGTTTCTGAGCAGATTTTGGTACTGATTTTTGTGCAGGTGTGGTTGCAGAAAATGCATGATTTGCATGCTGAAAATTTTCCAGAAAATCGACTCTGTCCGTCGGTTTTCTGGAAATTAATTTTGCAGATTTTCCAGAAAACCGACTCTGTCCGTCGATTTTCTGGAAATTAATTTTGCAAATTTTCCAGAAACCGACTCTGTCCGTCGGTTTTCTGGAATTAATGCTTATATTTTACAAAAAAACCGACTCGCTGTGTCGGTTTTATAATTAAAAATAAAAAAATTATATAAAAAAACCGACGCAGTGCGTCGTTTTTCATAAAATATATATTATTTATATATAAGATAAAAAATTCGAATTTAATAAAACCGACCCTGTCCGTCGGTTTTTTTTTTTTTAATTTTTTAAAATATTTGAATAAAACCCGACGGACAACGTAACCGATGCTGTCCGTCGATAAAAACCGGCGTTGTCCGTCATTTTTCTGAAAGCGAGGCTATTAAAACCGACGGACGTCAAAATGTCGGTTTCCCGTCGGTTTGGTTAAAAAAACCGACGCTAGACGTCGATTTTTGTCAACGGTTTTTTCCGTTTTTTTAGTAGTGATGGAATGTTTAGGTTAAATCATTTCATTATTATTGCAAAATGTGTGTGTTAGATTTGTTGTTCTTTTGACGACTTAATGATTGAGGTTTGCTATTTATGATATATGGAACTTGTGTTTTCAATCTGAGCTTGTTTGGAGTAGATTTGAGTGTTGAATCGTGTATTGGATTTTTTAAATTCGAAGAACAATTTGTTTTGGCAAAAAAATTCTAGACACATATGGCTAAAATTTTAGCCAACTTTTTACATGCACTTCTGACTAAGTGAAGACATGCATGATAAAAAAGTAAAAAGGTTGTGTTTGTTAGATTTGTTGTTGTTTTGACAAACTGATGGTTGAGGTTTATTCTTTACGACATATAAATTTGAACTTATTTGGAGTAGATTTGGTTGTTGGATTATGTTTTGGATTGTTGAAATTCATAGAGGAATTCTTTTGTCACTAAAATTTAGACACACATGACTTAAATTTTAGACAATATTTTTATACAGTCCAGACATGTATGACCGTAGTGCAAGCATACGTGAAAAATTCAGACACAAGTAAGTGAAATTTTAGGCAATTCTATATGCACTTTAGTAAGAAATGTGTGAAGTTAGCTTTGGAAAAGTCAGATAAAATTTCAATAAAAAATATCCGAAATTTGGTCTTGTCAAATTCACAACTTCAATGAAAATATGTCTGAAATTGGGCTTGGCGAGTCATATCAAAGGCAAAAATGTTTGATGCTTAACCTTCGCAAGATCACTCTCCATATGCAAAGTTTCAACTTCCAATCGCGTACGTCTGAAGTTGTTTTCAAAATGGATAAACTTGGAAAAAAAATTTAGAAAATCAATAGGGATATACAAAGATTCACACACATATTGATAGAGGAAAACAAAACAAGAGATGCACTGGCAAATCAAGTTTTGGATAGAGGTGCAGTTACATGTCAACATTTTAGGGATTTGGAGGTGGAGCTAAGAAGGATCTCAATAGCGACAAATCACAAGTTCCATACTTGAGAATATAGGCAAAAAATAAGGAATACAAGCAACTCAAAGAAGGGTTTTCATACACACACAACATACATCAACAAGAACTTTTAAAAAATGGGAGAGATACAGGCACAAAATCGACATGCAAGTAGTCAGAAGAGTGAGGATGCGAATCTACACATCAATAAATTCTGGTTGCATGCACAGCTTGTAGAAAACAATAGAGACTCGATCTTAAAAAAGAGAATTAATGTCTGCAAACAACACACAGAACCACTGTGAGGAACACATACATACCAATTTTGCAACAACAATCAACAAACAAGAAAAGAAGGAAAAAGAGATAATACCTTACGAAACCATCAGATCAAGAACATGCGGAGTTCAAACATGCGAGTGACAAATGGATTCTACGAGGAATCACGTGAAAATGCGTCATAGAAGATGTCGAAGAACTAGATCGCCATAACTGGAGCCTCTACCGACAACAAATCGAAGATAATAGCAGAATCAGGTGTTTCATTTAGTTTACTTTCCTTTTTATAAGTTTACTTTCCTTTTTATATTTTCCAGACTTTATTTTTGCTGCTGAACCCTTTGCTTTTCGATATTTATCAAATAGCCCCTCCAAGGCTTTAATATACTAAAAAGAATAAGAGTTAAATGGGCAATTCGCAGGATTTCCCTTCTTTTGGGGTGGTCTTTAAATTTTTCCCCTCATATTTGTGGTCTTTAATGTTTGCCCTTCGCATTGCAACCCTTAGCTTCGCGCAGAAATCATGATGTTCTGGGTTCGAACCCCGCTCAGGCATAAAATATATATATAAAAAAAAATCGCAAGGCAAGGCTTGGGGCGCGTGTATGCCGGACCCGACATACACTTCTTAAGGAATAACTATAGTTATACCGAACCAGACATAAGTATAAGTTCCGCCTTATAAGGCAAAGTTTAATGCCTTAAGGAAAAGTTCCACCTTAGGGGCATACTTTTAGTTATGCCTTAACTAAACTAAAAGTATGCCCCTAAGGCGGAACTTTTCCTTAAGGCATAACTAAAAGTTTGCCTTATAAGACAAAATCTATGCCTTAAGGAAAAGTTCTGCCTTATGAGGCATACTTTTGGTCATGCCCTAACTAAAAGTCTGGCCTATAAGGCATAACTAAATTATGCCTTAAAGAAAAGTTCTGCCTTATGGGGCAGACTTTTAATTATGCCGAGGTTGTTCCTTAAGAAGTGTATGCCGGATTCGGCATACACGCGCCCCAGGCCTTGCCTTGCAATTTTTTTATTTTATTTTATGCCTGAGCGGTGGTTCGAACCTAGAACCTCAAGTATTCGTCCATCTTTTCAAGCGAAGGGAAAAACTTAAAGATCACAAATATGAGGGGCAAAATTTAAAGATCATAAATGTGAGAGGCAAAATTTAAAGACCACCCCAAAAGAAGGGCAATCCGCGCAAAAAAATGTAGTTAAATGGCCGCTCCAAAAACGGATATTCGTGCACTTAACCCACCCCAAACATCTACTTATAGATCCAAAGAAAATTTGGGCTCACTATTAAGCCCCAATATATGGGCCGAATTTAGGCTCATATATAGAGCCCGTTTGGATTGGCTTATAAGTTGCGTATAAGTTGCTTATAAGCTGTTTTTAGCTTTTTTGAGTGTTTGGCTCGCCAGCTTAAAGTCATTTTGTGCTTAAAATAAGCTCACAAAAATAATTGGGTCCATTTGACTTAGCTTATCTAAAGCAGCTTATAAACTGAAAACAGCTTATAAGCCAAAAAAAATAAGTTAGACTACCCAACTTATTTTTTTTAGCTTATAAGCTGCAAACAGCTTATAGGCATAAGCCCATCCAAACAGGCTCATAGTCACATTGTTTTCCACACACACTTTACTTACATCTAAACTTCATGACGGCTGAAGTCCAACAACTACTACAAAATTGAATCTCCTATCTTTGTGAGTTTCTAAGTTCTTTTTCGCTGAACAAAAAGATTTTCTATTAGTAATTGTTCTAACAGATATTTGAAAAAAGAAAAGAAAAATAAATCTACCCCTAATATATCAATCATCTTAGACCTATTTTATTTACATTAGTAACTGTTCTAACATATATAATCTTAAAAAAAAAAAATACCCTTAATCTGTCTATACTATATTAAAAGCACGAAGGACCTTAGAAATATTGATTGAACTTTTTGCCCTTCATTAAAAGACTCTACAATAGATAAAATCGTCATTTACTATATTCGTCAATAATTAATTATCATTTTAATTTAATAATGAGTAAACCAATTCAGAATTGGTTTCTCGTCTATCTCCATCTGGACTACGCAAAAAAGAATTGGCTACTGATTTTTTCAATAAAATATTATGGAAGACCACATCAATTATGACATTGGACTTTATGGAAAGTCCATAGTCTATGGGTTTCAATTTTGAAAAATTTACCTGTCATAGCTATCTCTAAAATTTATTTATGAATAATAACTATCTTATTTTTCATTTAATTTTTGTAGCTTTATTTTTTCAAAATTACATTTCATAACTAGTTTTAAAATACATGTACCTCTCTATATTCTCCCTCACTACACATTTAAGATTTATCATCTTCTCCAAACCCTAAAAAAAAAAAATCTCTCTCCTCTCTCTCCTTCCCCTCACTGCCACCTCTCTCTCTCCCTTTCTCTATCTCCAGCCTCTCCTCTCCTTCCCCTCACTTACCCCTCCCTCCCTTCTCCATCTCCACCACCAACGCCGCCGTCAGCACCACTACTACCATCTCCATCTCCGAACTCAAAAAGCTTAAAGTTCTAGTTCTTCAGATCTGAACTCCATATGTGATTTCTCGCTGATTCATAAATTTGCTGCTTACTAGCCCATGATAACTTCTTTGTTACACATTTATATTCGTGATGAGTGTTTTGCTAATTAGTAGAGCATATTACTTGGTTATTATCTTGTTCTGTAGGTAATGAGTAATGTGGTGGAGCCGGTAGTTGAATCCTACATTCGAGCATCTAATGAGCAAGTTGTTACACAAGAGACATTTTTGACTGAATTTAAGAAAGTCGCAGAAAGTGTTGCTCAACGTTTTAAGGAGCGGCCAGTGATTGTTGCTCACGGAAAAACACTAGTCATGGATCGAATTGCCTCATTTTTCCTTAATTAGCTTTGAGACTGTCACGGTGGTTGTCGTTTTTGCCAGTTCTTCACGTTGGTCTTTAGTGAGGAAGATGATTTTCATTTTGTATTTCGTTGTATTTCAATGTATTCATTTTTTTTTTGTGTGTAAATATAGTGAATGTTCCAAATATAGAGCCTCATTTTTACTCTACTTTGTTGGGTTTCATTTTGTATTTCGTTGTATTTCAATGTATTCATCTTTTTTTTGTTGTAAATATAGTGAATGTTCCAAATATAAAGTCTAAATTTACTCTACAATGTCTCGCGTTCTTTGTATTTTTCTGTATTTCATAATATTGAAATACACGTGTTCTTTGTATTTCTCTGTATTTCATAACTAGTGTCCTATTATGGAAGTTTTGCGTGATTTATGGGAAAATTTAATTTGATCTCCCAGAATTAAAAAAAAAAAAACAGTTCAAAAAATAGAGCCTAAATTTACGCAAAAAATAGAGCCTAAATTTAATTTGATTTGTGTGAAATATGGTTGATTTATTTTGACTTACTATTTAAAAAGGAAAAGAATATTATGTTCCAAAAATATAGCCTATTTTTTCTCTCAGATTTTTTTTTTAAAAAAAATATGTTCCAAAAATAGAGCCAAAATTTACTCTAACGTATTTTGTATTTCTCTGTATTTCGTTATATTTCACTGTATTTCAAAAATGCGAGATACAACTGAAATACAGCCAAAAGAAGCTATGAATTGTAAATCTTCAACTTATAGCTATAACTAGTTAGAAGCTATTAAAAGATAGCTATTTGTGTAAGTTTTACTTCAATTTTTCCATAGAAATTGTCCATAAAATTCTAATTATGGAATTAGACTTGAACCCCAAGTAAACCCTACCTTAACCAAATAAGAGAAAGGTTTATAAATGACCCTATATAAAGGGTGATGGAAAAGTTTCATAACAGGTTTTATTATGAGAAAAACGCTTATTGAAAGTGTATTGGACCAAATCAAGATCGTTCATTTGTTGTGAGTTGGGATTTTTGAGAAAAATTTCAGCAAAAGAGTTTTAAACTAATTTGTTTGCAAGTTCCGTTGATTAAGGAGTTGATAACAAAAATCGATCTTGGTGTGGAACAATGAAGCAATTTGTGATCTTAAATATACCTTGATCTTTTATTTTTTTCCTTATTTTTCAAGTAATATCATAAGATATATGTGTTGAATTAGATCATCACTGCCTCTCTTATGCTGGTTTGTTGTCCAAACATGAAGCTTTTAATCAGTTTGTGTTCATGAAAATAAAATATCATATTATTTTTTGCCTTTACTTTATTTTTTTTTGTAGCAGAATTTGTCTTGTCATGGCAAATACTGCTGAGATTAGGGTTAGTAAGATCTTTGAAACTAATTTTGTTTCATCCATTCACGAAAAATTTCTTCATTAGTTTTTATCTATCCCCTTTATGTATGTATGCAGTTATTATGATACATAAATGATCAAATCTATCTTTTATGTTTTCGTGGAATTGATAGGTCAAAAATTATTATGAATAACAGAAAGAACTATGGTGTAGTAAGTCTCTTTAATCGATCTGATTTTTTTTTTATGTACTTTATTGTTAGTCTATGCCGTCACGCTACACTATGTTATTTCATCTACTAATTGGTGATTATATAGCCATAAATTTTTAGTTGGAAAAATACTTTATTGTGGCTAAATTACTAGAAAAAATTGTTCGTAGAATATAATAATTAATGACTGAGAAGTTAATTTGTATTTTCTTTCTTTATTGAATTAACTTTTTATGATCCATAATTATCATTTTCAATAATCTAAACTTTATGATTCAAACTAAAATTTTAACATGATAATATATATTTTTTCTTTAAAAAATATAAATAGATATACTTTTACAAGCATTTTTTTATTTTAAAAAGTTTTTTTTACAAAGTTTAAATATATATGAAAAAGTTTAACAAATAAAATAGGGGTCCTTTTTTATTTTTCCCCACTTTCAAAATAATTATTAGATTTAAGACTCCTTTTTCTTTCTATGATATTTTAGCATGTTTGCATTTTGAGCACTATCGAGTTTATTAGGACTTGGAAACTCCAATACAAATTAAATTTGTTCATTTTGAAAAAACAAAATTGTGAAAATAATGCAAAAAGATCGGATTCTTTCATATCACTTTAAGTAGGCGCTTGGCCATGGCATGGTTTGAAACCATGGTTTCAAAACTAGCATTTGGACATGAGTTCGAAATCATGGTTTCAATTTTTTTAAACATAAAATTTAACCCATAAGTTTATATTTTATAAAAAAAGACTCATAAGTTGATAGATATTTTTAACAATTACCCCCATCAATCATTTACCAATCCATTAACTTCCACCAAATTTTATTTATATCTACCAACTTGTTAATTTTGTAAAAAAAATCCATAGTTTAATTTTATTTATTGAACTAAAATTTGATCAATTAATGTTGTATTTTTAGAAATGTCTTCTAGTATTAATTTTGAGCCGGTTGTTATATATTAGCGTATCAATTTTGTTATGAACTATGACTTGCTCATTTGGTAAGATTGTATAGGAATTGAGAATATTTTGATAGTTTTCACAATTTGTGGGGTTTTTATGTTTATAAGAGAAAATGCTCCTTAAAATATCCAAATTACACGTCCAAACATGATTTCAAACCATGTCCAAACGGGGCCTAACTTTGGATTTCTTTTACCAAATGGCCGTACTATACAAAGGGGAAAAACCCGGCAACTATTGTAGATTAGGTTTAGGATTTTTTGTTTTACCAGAATTACTTTAGGATACCGAAAAATAAGACCCAGCTATGAATGTCACTTTCTGAGCCTTTAAGTAACCGTAAGTTAATATTTTTTATTTTTTAGTATTAATTTTGATAATACCTTTTTTAGAACAATTTTTTTTTCAAATTAAAAATAATTATTGTTGTTCTAGAAAAAAAAACTTTTAATGTAACTAAAAAAAAGTTAAGACATCTTATCCTTGTATATTAAAAGGCACGAAGCCCCTTAACGAAATGTTGTTCGCTTTTTTATTCTTTGAAAATAGATTTCATGTTGGACAAAATTGACATTTAATTATTTTCCTAATATATATTAAGTTATCTCACTACTAAATAAAAATGAATTATCGATGGAAAGTTAGATAGTAAAATTGACCGTTAATCCTATTTAGCGACAAATTAGTAACGAATTATATTTTTTTTTTATAGTTACGAGCAATTTAGCGACTGTCAACGACGAAGTCCGTACTAAGTCCAATTTTGTTTACGTAGTGTTTGTTGTCAAATAAGGTACACACTTTGGTCACGCGCAAAGCACTACATCGAAACTAGTATATCCATAGTCTTAGGACCCGTTTGGCCATGGGAATTTTTTACTTTTTTCCGGAACTTTTTTTCCAATTTATTTGAAAGACCACGAAAATTCCAAATACAACTTGAAAAACACCTAAAAACCTATTTCACCTTTTTTCACTTTCGGTAAATTCAAACAACCAAATATCCTTTTGCAAAAAGTATAACCAAACACAACTCCATTTTCAACCCCAACTTCAAAATTCCAAATAAAGTGAAAAAATGTTGGGGAATTCATAGGAATGCCCCTTGTTCGGGGTGGTCTTTAATTTTTGCCCTTCACTTAGAATACCCTGAGGTTCTGGGTTCGAACTCCGGCTCAGACATAAAAAAAAAAAAAAGGCAAGGCAAGACTTTTGAAAAAGTCTGCCTTATGCAGCAAGGTTGCCAGGGAGTCTTTTCCCAAAACCTTGCCTTGCGATATTTTTTTTTAACTGAGCAGGGATTCGAACTCAAAACCTAGGCTATTTTCAGTAATTTTTTTTTGAAGCGAATGACAAAAAATAAAAACCACCCCAAAAGAGCACAATCCGTGCAAAAAAATGAAAAATATTTGGTTTTCATGGCCTAACATCTACTTAGATCCAAAGAAAGAATTTGGGCTCACTATTAAGCCCAAAAATATTGGGCCGAATATATAACATCGCATAATTTTCACGCAAGACATCTTCTTTTGGAATTTCATCTAACATTTTTCATAACGGCTTACTTTAGGTCACTTGTTAATAAAGCCTCCAATTACTCTTCACTTACTCACTTCATCGCCCACCGCCGGCGCCAACCATCTCCGACGAACTTTAATTATCTCCGACACCGTATTTTCTCTTCTAAATCCCATAATAATATGGTCAGCTTTTTCCCTATACTCATTAATTCTAAAAAAATCTATTTTTTTTCTACTTTTTTAATGTGAATTGAAATGTTGTTAGCTCAGTTTTTGTTTTTTTTTGTTTTTTTGTATATTTATTGATTTTTTTTCCTACTTTTTTAATGTGAATTGAAATGTTGTTAGCTCAGTTTTTTTTTTTTTGTTTTGTATATTTATTGATTTTGTTTTTTCTGTACTTTTTTTTTATGTGAATTGAAATGATTGTAGGCTGAGTCGGAGAGTAAATCACACGAGACAGTGAAAAATTGCAAACCGGAGGTAAGAATCTGTCCACTACTAAAAAGGCATGAATTAGCGACATACAAATTTTGCAGCTAAATCGCTAATCCTATTTAGCTACGAGCAATTGGCGATGAAGTTCGTAGCTAATTCCAGTTTTTTAGTAACGGGTATCAAACAGTTTAATAGCTGATACTTCATATATGGTCAGGAGGAGGCAATAAATTGAACTTTCATAAATGCGTGAGAGCATTTATTTCAGTATGAAATAAATATTAAAATTGGAATTAGCTACGAACTACGTAGCTAAATTGCTCGTAGCTAACATAACTTTTTGATAATCCGTCGCTAATCTGTTGATGAATAAGATTAGGACAAATTTTGATGTATAGCTACATAATTTGTCCGTTGCTAATTCCTGTTTTATAGCAGTGGTCTGAGGTAATTTTGTGATACACATTGTGAATTTCCTTTGTTGAGCTTGCTTTTGGATTGACTTTGAGTATCTGATAGGCGGCGACAGCAGCAGAGGGAAAGCAATTAACACCTGAAGAGCTCGAAAAGAAAAAGAAAAAGGAAGAAAAGGTTCGAACACTATGTTGTAATTCCACAATATTTTTGGTGTTCAAACATCATTTCCTTGTTAAAATCAATATTCTTAGTGATATGCAAGTATATGGATTCTAACTTAGGATTAATGCAGTTAATTCAGAGGCGAATATAGAATTTTACGTAGATGGGTGCACCGTTAGGGTAAATATTTACCCGCACTTGTATAATAAGCGAGAAATTAATTAATTAAGTTAACAATATTTATTAATTAACTATGATTTAGGGTGCGACCCTTCTCCGGACCCTGCTAGAATTTTACGAAGATGATTTAGTTATAAGGTTGTCTGCATCTCTACCCCGGACCTTGCTAACGCGTGATGCTTTGTGCATTATGATTTAGTTATATTTGTCTATTTAAAGACATATATGGTATATCCATTTAGTTAGTATATATAAACACCAGATGCAGTTAACTTTTCACCACACTACTTTTAAAATATATAGTGACGATAATTTAGTGAGCACACAATAATTAATACTCTGCAGGTATTTAATTAGGTTATAGTTGGCAATGGAAATACATGGAAAAAGGGGGAAAAAGGAAAAAGGAGAGTTCCAGGAACAAGAATAAGTAGATTTCTATCCCTTCTCCTTTAGGAAATAAAGTAGCTACCCTACCGGTGCACCTCTCGGACCTTTTAGACCATGGGGACCAGCAAGTGATATTACAAATATCATGAGCATTATGCACACTATATGCCAGAATGGATGACCCTGGTTCACGTGAACCAAAGTTTACTCTTAAGATCCGCCACTGAGATAATTGATTGATTCAAAATATTCTAAGTGGTCCTTTTGTGTTAATTGGTTGACAGGCTAGAGAGAAAGAGTTGAAAAAACTCAAAGCTGCACAAAAGGCGGAAGCAGCAAAACAGGTAAAACTACTTTGTTTATTTATCTAGTTATGTTTGATACCTGTGTACTTCATAAATGCTTGGCTTGGTGGAATGGCTCTTAGCTATATCTGTTATGCCGTTTGCAATATATTGATTGAGCAAAAGGAATTGCCAAACTCTAGGTTCTACCTACCAATATTTTTCAGCAAGTCCAGACAGTGATGAATTATAAAATTTGTTTCAACTCTAAATCTAATTAAGGTTTTCCCAAGCTTCTCTGACATGGTTTGTCTGTATTAAGGCACAAGCCAGCTCCAATGTGTCAAAGACTGCCAAGAAGAAGAGCTCAAAAAAGGATGGCGGAGAAGATAATCCTGAGGATTTTGTTGATCCGGAAACACCTCTGGGGGAGAAGAAGAGGCTCTCCCGTGAAATGGCAAAGACTTTTAATCCCAGTGCTGTAGAGAAATCGTGAGTTTGAAATTGGTTTACCTTTACTTTCTAATTTACTAATTCAGAAAAAAGATTCTCTTGTTAGCACGCTATTATGATACTTTATGCTAACCTGCTAGGTGGTATTCGTGGTGGGAGAAGTCCAATTTCTTTGTTGCAGACCCAAACAGCTCTAAACCACCTTTTGTGATTGTGAGTTTATCTTCTGACTTCTTGTATGTTGTTCTAATTGATGATTTTGGTGTGAATGAATATCTAGGACATATAGAATCTAAAAGGATCTGGGTTCATCTACAAATGCATTATGTGTACTTCGAGTTCTTAGGATAGTAAGGAGAAGCAAATGTTGGTATCTCATGGCGTTTAGCAATTTCTACTCACTGGGAGGTTAAAGTTTGATTGTGGGATTTCACTGGGTACATCTACACCTTCATTTGTTTTCTTAACTTGATTTGGTGCCATGCCGTGGTTTTGGAAACCTACTTCGTACCCTCTTTCTCATGGATTGCAAGAGTATTTTAAAAGCACCTTGAACAATTTAGTAGTTACAGATGAGGATGGAAAGTTTCAGTTGCTCATTTTCCTGGAGCACTCTCGGACAATTTAGTCAATTTCAACCACTCATTTCTCTGACAGTTTGTTATGATGTGGGTTTGGAAACCTATTTTCTATCCCCTTTCTCATGGATAGCAATACCATTTTAGTAGTTAGAAAGGATAAAGGGAAGTTTCAGTTGATTAATTTTCCTTGAGTTCTCAGACAGTTTGTCAGTTCCAATAGCTCATTTCTCTAGGATTTAAAAGTGGAGGATGTTATTATTCTAGTTAAATTACCTTTTTCTTGGGATTAGGTGAAATTTTATTAAGACCAGAAACAGTTGTGGCTGGTAATTTCACTTAGGAAACAAGCAGATAGTTAGACTTTATAGATTCTGCAGTGAGCTATCAAATTCAAACATGGCAATCAAAATCATTTACAACAGCCATTCTGTTCCCATAATAAAGCAAAATTATACATTTTAACATACGTAAGTACTATAATGAAGAACTTAACTGGTTGTTTTCGTTTGGGCAATCACTTGGTGAATTGTGTTACTCAATAAGTTGGAAGGAAAATGAGCTGAAATGAAAGTCTTTGTTTGTTACTGTGTACCTGGTCTAGCTTGGACTTCTTTCTCTAGAGCTGCTAACCTCTTTGTCTAAATGCAGGTCTTGCCCCCACCAAATGTAACTGGTGCTCTCCATATAGGACATGCACTCACTGCTGCCATCGAGGTATCAGAATTCAGAATCAGCGAGCCTAGTTCTGAGTGTTCTTTTTATACAGATTTCATATTTTACCTTCGTTTCCAGGATACTATTATTCGTTGGCGGAGAATGTCTGGATACAATACCTCGTGGGTCCCCGGGATGGATCATGCTGGGATTGCAACACAGGTTGTGTTTCAAACATTCAAATCACGACTTTAAATATTTTTCTTGTTTTTTTTTATTTGCACAGTATACGGAACTGTGTGAGATAGGACTTTTGTTACTTAGCGTCTGTGTTATTATCGGAGGGGCATGATCTTCATACATACACACTTACTTTACAAAATAGATCTTATAAGGAGATGGTGTGCTGTTTCTTTTTTAGATTATGCAAACCGCTGTCACTGTAGAAAACTGTTCTATATACTTGCTTTGGTGCCTGGGATGAAATGAGTTCACAGTTCGAACATGATATGCAATTTGCTAGAGACAGGCTTTTTGGATCATATGTCAATATTCAGAAAAGAAAGAAAGATTAAAGTAATAGTAATATTTTCCTTAAGTTAGTCAAATTAGAAGGCACCAATTACGTTCGCTAAATCAGCATTATATTCGTTGAGAAGAAAAACAAAAAATGTGTTTTCGTTTTGGTCGAACGGAGTGACAATTGCTTAAATATGTTCATATTACCACAACTTGAATAAAAAAGTTACTTAAAGAAGATGGTCGAAATTACAATGTTTTTTCAAGATGAATCAGAGTTAAGGACGATACTGCTACTAAAAGGTAAAACAATAAGATAATATCATAGGTCAAGCTTAGTGTTCCTGGACCTTCTTCTCAAAGTTTTGCTAGGGGTTAGGGCATGGTTTAAGTTAATCCGGTTATCTTTACCAGTTTACCTATAATAACATAAGTCTTTTCTGCTATTTATATACTATGTTCTAATTGTTGATTGTGGATGCTGAATCTAGGTTGTTGTGGAGAAGAAGATCATGCGAGAGAGGAATTTGTCTAGACATGATATTGGTCGGGAGAACTTTGTAGCTGAAGTGAGTATATACTGCTAACACATTATTTATACCTTAAGCTTATTTTGAACTTTGAAGTTTATGATTATTAGTATTTCATTCCCTTGAAAAAATCACTTCAATGGTTATAATACCCCCTCCAAATTGTTGTTGCAAGCCACAAAAAAAAAAAAAAATCTTTCCAATTGTTGCCTCTTTCTCAATCTGGAGCAAGGCCTCTGGTGAAGAGTTAAATAAAGAAAACCAAGTGCTAATTTTGAACGATTCTTTGCACCCATAGACTTATTAATTGCACTCGCTAAGGTTTTTGTAGGTCTGGAATTGGAAGAATGAGTATGGGGGTACTATACTGCAGCAATTACGCCGCCTGGGTGCATCACTTGATTGGTCCCGTGAGGTATGAGTCAAGATTTTACCCTTTCTTCCTCCTGTTGGGAAAGTCCTGAAGTTGTAGCTAACATTTCTTATTTGCTATGCTCTTAACACATATTCTTCCAAATCAGTGCTTTACCATGGATGAGAAGAGGTCTAAGGCTGTTACTGAAGCATTTGTTAGGCTTTCCAATGAAGGTCTTATATACAGGTATGCAGCTCCTTTTTTTTTTTTTTTTTTTTTTTTTTTTTTTTCATTTTTTGTCTGTCTTGTCTCCTCATTATGTGCATGTGAATGTCTACTTGCCTATGTATAGGACGTAGCCATATTCTTGAGCGCACAGGTCCCTTGAACTATTTTTGGTTCTATATTAAACTTTTGTTATCATTTATGAAGGGCTCCACGTATGGTGCACTGGGATTGTGTCTTGCGTACTGCAATATCTGATATTGAGGTGAGCCATGTCGCCATGCTGAATCAAGTTTTACATGGTTGGCAAATAAATCTTTATACAGTGTTAAAGGTGCTTGCTGTTTGTAGGTTGACTATACAGACATCAAAGAGAGGACTCTACTGAATGTTCCCGGATATGAAGAGCCTGTGGAGTTTGGGCTGCTGACATCATTTGCTTACCCCTTAGAAGGTGGTCTTGGTGAAATTGTTGTGGCAACCACCAGAATTGAAACTATGCTTGGTGATACTGCAATTGCTATACATCCTGAAGACAAAAGATACAGTCATCTTCATGGGAAATTTGCTATTCATCCATTCAATGGGAGAAAGCTTCCAATAGTTTGTGATGAAATACTTGTAGATATGAACTTTGGGACTGGTGCTGTTAAGGTATTCTATATCATTAGTTCTGTGATTCCCGTATCCCTAATACTCATTATTGCTTATGGACGATTCTTTGAATATCCTTGCAGATAACTCCAGCCCATGATCCAAATGATTTTGAGGTTGGACAGCGTCACAAGCTTGAATTCATAAGTATTTTTACTGATGATGGGAATATAAATAGCAATGCAGGTTCAGCCTTTGAAGGGATGCCTCGTTTCAAAGCTCGTGTCGCTGTGACAGAAGCTTTAAAAGAAAAAGTATCTTCATAACTTTTCTGTACTGCTTTAGCTGGAAATAAAATGTTAATAGACTGTGTGCATGTAAAAGATCTAATTTATGAGGTCAGGAAGATAAAAGATCCGTGGACTTGTCTTCATCAAAGGAAAAAAAAAAGCATCCATGGATGTGTGATGTACTCAATTGCGGCATAAGGATTTTATGACATACTTGAAACAGTCTAAAATAGTAACTTGGGTTGATTTGAGTTGTGTGTGGCTAAGATGCGTTGTCTTTGATTTATGGGTTCCAGGGTCTCTACAGGGGTGCTAAGAATAATGAGATGCGCCTTGGGATTTGTTCAAGAAGCAATGATGTCGTGGAACCGCTGATAAAGCCCCAATGGTTTGTCAACTGCCAAATTATGGCCAAGCAGGCTTTGGATGCTGTTATGGATGATGAAAATCGGAAACTGGAGATCATCCCAAAGCAATATTCTGCAGAATGGAAAAGGTAATTTTGGATCTGGCTCCAAAAATACTTTGATTCATGTTGATCATTACATAAAAGCCAGGGTTCAAATGAGATATGCTAATTTGTGCTCTCCAGGACGCTATGCGTATGTAGACTAGTGCATGGTGGGGTTTAGGTTCTTCTATTCGATATTGTCTTCTGTAAATTGATATTTTATCTTTTACTTTTGTGCAAGTATCTCATCAGACATAGATGCATACATGCAAAAAACTTGGTTGCGATTTTTGTTATGGATTTTAAACATAAAGTTTATACCGGATGCTTCCATAAAAAACTTTATATAGGATATCTTGCGTCATTTTCTCATTTCTTGCGTCATTTTCTCATTTCTTGATACGTCACCTGCTTAAACATATGTTGTCCTTTATGTCATGAAGACTTATGTGATGAACATGCAGATGGCTTGAGAATATTCGTGATTGGTGCATCTCGAGGCAACTTTGGTGGGGTCATCGCATTCCTGCTTGGTATGTGACACTTCGTGATGATAAGCAGAAGGAATTTGGTGTCTGTGATGATCATTGGATTGTTGCTAGAAATGAAGAAGAAGCTCGAGATTTGGCTCATAGGAAATTTTCGGGGAAGGAGATTGTTGAGCTCTCTCAGGATCCAGATGTGCTAGATACCTGGTTTTCGTCTGGTCTTTTTCCGTTATCTGTATTGGGGTGGCCAGATGATACTCCAGATTTCAAAACATTTTATCCAACTTCAGTTCTTGAAACTGGACATGATATTCTCTTCTTCTGGGTTGCACGTATGGTGATGTTGGGAATAAAGCTTGGAGGTGATGTACCATTTTCAAAGGTGAGCAAACCTTATCCTTGGTCATAGGAAAAGTCATCTTTTCTTATTGAGCTTTATGTTATAAGTAGAGTTTGGTTCTTTGAATCTATTTTAGGAATTAGTTTCACCGAGATCTGTTTCGACCCTCTTATTCAGTTTAAAATGATTTGCAGGTTTATTTGCATCCAATGATCCGCGATGCTCATGGGCGTAAGATGTCCAAGTCGTTGGGAAATGTTGTTGACCCTCTTGAAGTTATTAATGGGATTACCCTTAATGGTCTTCATAAGAGATTAAAGGAGGGTAACCTGGACGCCAAAGAATTTGAGAGGGCAAAAGAGGGACAGGCAAAGGACTTCCCTAATGGCATTCCTGAATGCGGTGCAGATGCTCTTCGATTTGCCCTTGTCTCATACACTGCCCAGGTTTTTCACATCTGCGTCTTAAAATTTTATATGCTGTTTTTTTGACTTTCTTTGGACATTGTTAACTTTCTTTATTTGTTCTTCCAGTCCGATAAGATCAATCTTGATATCCAGAGAGTGGTTGGGTATCGTCAATGGTGTAACAAACTGTGGAATGCCATTAGGTTTGCCATGAGTAAACTGGGTGAAGATTACACCCCTCCAACAAAGATAGTTCCTCATGAAATGCCTTTTAGCTGCCAGTGGATACTCTCAGCACTTAACAAGGCCATAGGGAAAACTGTCTCATCCCTGGAAGCTTATGATTTCTCCGATGCAGCAACAACGGTATATTCGTGGTGGCAGTTTCAGTTGTGTGATGTGTTTATAGAAGTAATCAAGCCATACTTTGCTGGTGATAATCCACAATTTGTATCTGCAAGAAGATTTGCTCAAGACACGTTGTGGCTTTGTTTAGATAACGGGTTGAGATTACTCCATCCATTTATGCCATTTGTTACTGAAGAACTGTGGCAGCGCCTTCCTGCTAGTGGGAATTCTATAAAGAAAGAATCTATAGTGATAAGTGATTATCCTTCAACTATAGAGGTATGATCTAAGCGCAATTTTTAAGGTCCAGAACTAGCAAGTAGACATGTTACCTCTGTTGGTGTCTGTTAAGTAAATTTTGACATATACTCTCTTTTTATTTGACTGAGGTTAAAGTGTTGTTTCTTTTCCTTCTTTCGCTCTTTCTTTTTGCTATTGGTTTTGGGGTGATGGTGTAGAGTCTTGATGGTTTCGCTGAACTTAAGTATATGATCTATTTCTGAGAAAACAATTTAGAATCATGCATATATGTTTTGTCAAACTTCTCATCAAGTATCTGTGAAAAGAAACCCATGTAGGCAATTCATTTTGCAAGAATACGTATGTGGAATATGTTAACTTGCTTGAGGATCTGAAACATGCATCTTATCAGGATGCGTTTAGTAGTAGAAAATAGGACTTAATATAAAGGCTCCATGCTAGATGATTCTTGCTTTTTATTGACCATGTTGCTTTACGTCTGTTCAATTTTTCAGAGCTGGAATAATGATATAGTGGAAGCTGAGATGGAAAAGGTGTCATCCATTGTTAAAGGCCTTAGGTCAAAGAGGGCATTGTTGCCTCCAAAGGAGAGATTTGCAAGGTAAACATTTCGGCGTGAACTTATCTTTTTGATACATAAAAAGCAGTTTAAATGGCATTTTTCTGGTTTCCTTCAGTAACCTCTTTCTGTGTGAAGCCTATATTATAAATGCCCGTTTTATGTTCATTGTAACAGGGCATTAAGTGATGATTTTTTTTTTTTTAAAAACATGTGCAACCCTATCCACAAAAGAATGTTTGAAGTACTGTAGGAATTACTTTTCAGTGAAAAAACAATATGGTGAATAAAGAGCATGTTAATACCATCTTGTGTTTAATGCCCGTTGAATAGGCCGTTGTTCAATATGGCATTTTGATTATTAGAGATGTGAGAAGGTTGAATTTACCTTTGAAGTGGTGGGAAAGATAATTCATTCTCTATAGTGGAAAGAGTTAAAAGTAGTCACAACTGCGGTGGGAGTATAATACAAATAAAGAAGATTCAAGTGCCTGTTCATTAAATAATCGACAATCAATGAATTAGTCAATGTCTTCATTCCTATTACAATCTCTCATCTTAGTTCGTAATATCACTCTTTCTTGCGCATTTTTAGGAGATTGGAGTTCACTACTTCAAATTCCATACTGCTGTAAATTGTAATAGATATTTATCAGTTAGGTTGTAATTTCTTTAGGGGGGCCTATGCTAAATTCCACAAGATATAATATATAGCACTTGGACGAAGGATACTAGTGTGCTGTGATCTGTTTGATTATATGTTTGTGAATCAGTAAGTGATTCACCCTTGATACAGATAGATGATAGCAAGAGAGATTGATATGTTAGTCTTTCTTTGTATTTCTTGATATTATAGTTTGGTTTGATAAGGAAAAAGAACTTTTTTATAAAGAAAATTAGGACGTTTAACTTTCCAATCTAATGGTGGTGATCTTGCTGTCCTCAGGCGAGAAGCATTTGTGCTTTGCCGGACAAAAGATACTGTGGAGATCATTAAAAGCCGCGAACTTGAGATATCTACTCTAGCTACACTGTCATCTCTGAAGGTATCTCTTTCTTTGTCTGGTTTGGCTCTCTTTGATTCAAGGCTTCTTCATCTCCTCCTTACGTCATCTCTTCGTTTTGTGGAAAAAAGAAAAATATCATATTGGTAATTCCGTTTATTTATGATTAAAAAAAAGATTATACTGTTAATTCTTTTTATCTAATCAATGCATGTTTTGATGTGAGCTGTGCAACTATGCTGTGAAAACTAGTTTTATTGTTTTGCAATGGCATCAGAAACATGTTATTCATCCTCGTTTTCACTCATTTTTTTTTTTGATAAGAGTTAATAATTTTATTAATAATGGGAAAATGTCCCATATACAAGACGTATACCAAAAAATAGAGAATCTACAACAAACACCCCTACTTAGTTGGTACCTTTCCTTTTCCACATGATATGAAGCTGGACATGCATTTGAACATCCTTAAAATATCCTGTATGTTGTCCTAAATATTTCACTTG
This sequence comes from Lycium barbarum, assembly GCF_019175385.1. Taxonomy (NCBI): domain Eukaryota; kingdom Viridiplantae; phylum Streptophyta; class Magnoliopsida; order Solanales; family Solanaceae; genus Lycium; species Lycium barbarum. Next base: position 6,953,453 of record NC_083339.1, on the reverse strand, counting down.
GCCTTTAAAATATAATGGTCACTCTTCAAGTAATGATCAACAACAGCCTTGCCCCAGCATGTTTTTAGTCAAGGACGCAATCAATTGAAGCCGTGTCTTTTGAGGGAAAAGTGGAACTAGATGAGAGGGAACAAAGAGTGCATTTAAATAATCCTATGTAGTATGTATATGAGCTTGACTTTTCAGTGTCTATTGGGTTGGAAGTATGGTATGTGCATGTTTTTTTAAGTTATATTTCCTCATTTTTCTTACGAAACTATATTTCTTGCATTAATTCTCATCAGGTCTCAAGTGACAGTGATGCAGCTCCCACTCAATGGCTGACAGAAGTTGTGGATGAATCTGTCACTGTTTTTCTTGAGGAAAAAGGGTCTATCAGTAACCCAGAGGCTGAAGTTGAAAGGCTCAAAAAGAAAAAAGAAGAGACGAGGAAGTAAGTGAAATCTCACGGACTATTATTACAAATTTTGATTTTCTGGCTAGTAGGGTAAGTGCCTTTGAATTGCTTAGCTAGACTCTTTGTCCTGTCAGGGAATGAAGAAATTTAGCTTTTGTGTAGAAGAGAAGTAAAAGAGATGTTGAATCCTATGTTGCTCAAACTCTTCAAATTTGATGTTGAATCCTATGTTGCTCGAACTTTTCAAATTTGTCGACGGGTATGTGTTGGATCCTCCAAAAGTAATGCAGTCATGGAGGATCCGACCCGTGTGCGGCAACATTTTTGGAGAGTCTGACTACATAGATTGAATCAGTATAGTATAAAATATTTCAGCTTGAAACAAAAGGAGATTGGTGATTTTCTTTAGTTTTACGAGTTACTGGAACTTGAGGAAAATCAATCAGGTAAGGCGTAGAGTGATTGAGTTACGTCAAGAAAGATGTTGGGCGAATTTAGGAAAAAGTGTGTAAAAGATCAATCTTTTCACTAGATATTACTTATCAATCTTTTCACTGGATATTACTATCTTTTTCCAGATACTCACCTTCTTAATATACATCTGGCATGTTCCTTGATAGTCCGAAATAACGTATTGTACCAATTTTTGTTCAATTAGCGCATCCACTTGTCGAATAGTGCAGAAATGCAATTTGGCCTTTCGTCGTTCAGCTGTCTTCGTTCAAAACTGGACTCAAGTGGATATCATGAAATTTGAGTCAGTTTATATTGTGAAGTTTACAGAGCTGTTTAATTTTCCATGTACCAACTCTTTCTTCTTTTGCAGGCAATATCAAAGCTTAACCAAAATCATGAGTGCCTCTGGCTACAAAGAGAAAGTTCCGGCTAATGTCCATGAAGAAAATACATCGAAACTTGGTGTCCTCAAGCAAGAACTGGAATCATTCGAAGAAAATATTGAGCGTCTCATACGTCAAATGGAAGCACTATAATTTGCAGTATTTTCAGGTTGTTGTACCGAAGATCACCATTTTTGGAAGAAAGTGACTTTACCCTCTCGATTGTTTAACACATTTGGTCTCCTATAGCTTTTACAGCGAAGTTTGTTCTATTGAGGAGTTAAATTATGTTGTTACTAGTGTACCACATTGCATTTTTGATATAATGACGATTGTTGACATTTGTGATATGGCAAGGTCTTTTCTGTAATTATCGTGAACTTCTCTCTTTTGCAACTCTTCTAATTTTTCTGTAAATCATTGAAGTTGGTTCAGACGAACTACTTCCTACTAAGGTTCTCGTGGGAGATAACAATTTACCAATTGACCTGTTCAAATCGTTCAAATTTAAGCGACTTTGATCCACTTCTTATTAACTCAGTGCTTTCTCTATTCAGCCATTTAAAATTGTGTTTATTTAAGATTTGGAGGTTGAGGATTAGGATATAAGGTTAGTAGGTAATTAAGTTTCGTCGCGCTAAGTGGGTGAGAGATGAGGAGGCTAGCCTTTCCATCCCTTCTTCTTATTCGTCTTCTTCTTCTTTTTCTTAGTAGTATAACTTTTATTTTGGTATCGCGTAGATTATTATCCTTATGTATGTATTACCATGTTTTTCTTCATTTGTTTGGTGTCTTCATATGTTGCTGTCTCTAACATTTCTGCATTTGACTATGTTTGTTTTTAGTCGAGGGTCTATCGAAAATAATCTCTTTACCCCATAAAGGTAGGGGTAAGGTCTATGTACATCTTACTCTCCGCAGACTCCACTTGTGGAACTACACTGGATATGTTGTTGTTTATTTGCGCAGTGAGTGCCTAAATTGACCCGTAACAATTTTTTGATATGTTATATATGTATACATGGAAAAGTAAAGATTGACACGTGGCACATTAACAACAGGGCATGTGGCAACTCAGGTAAAGGCATTCCTAATCATTTCGTCGGGACAGGATAAGGGTCTCTGAGTCTAAATCGGAGGAAATCTGTTGAGCGGGTATTGCCACGGGATGTCATTGGATCGGGTCATGGATACAGCTCGTAGCCGTTACACGATCGGAGCAAATCCGATTGAAACGTTACAATTAGGATTGAATGAGCATTTAAGACTCATAATTAGTCTTAATTATCAGATAATCACAGCCAAAGGGCTGATTCTTATACTATAAATAGGAGCATATTATTCACGTTAAGGTCATGAGATTTCTAGTACACAATATTCTTTACAATTTCTTACTTAAGCAATATAATCAAGTTTTCTCTTGCATTCATTTTTAACTGTCAATCCGGTTATCGAGCTTCAATTAGGAACGGGTTGACTCCAACCGAGAGAATCACTCCGGCTTAGCTATTCAAGCTCTTTCTTTTTAATTTATTTACTGTTCTGTTATTATTATTCGACTAAAATTCATTTTACTACAAATCGATATACGTATTCTTTAAACCACTAACAAATTCAACTCTACCCTTTTCCGGGGTAAACAATATAGCCATAAGAAAGTGAAATAAAAGTTTTATTAATTTTGTTGGTAATTAGACAAATTATAAGAAAATTGATAAAATTTAAAACCTGGTTAGAGTTGGACTGGTTGGGCTATGTCTTATTATTTTAATCCATCTTTTGATCTAATCCAGCTCAATTCAGTCTGGCGCTAACAAAAGTCGCTTACTTTCCTAGTAGTGAAAAGGGCAGACTTCTTTCTTAATAATATCGGACGGCTCTCTTATGCCGCCCTCTTGTATATATAGTGTATTTTTTACTGATGAACGCCCTTGCCCCTATTTGACTCCGCCCTGTTAACAACTCTAATTCAGCCAAATCCGCCCATTTAATGCTCCTAATTATCAGACTTGGTGTAAGTCAACAAAAGGCTTAATACTAACCTCAATTAGCAAATATTTTATCCTTGCCCGCGTAATTGACTTTATAATTTTCTTTTTCACTGTATCAATGTATGTTAACCTCATGCAGCAGACTTTTTTTTTTTTTTTTTTTTGTTGTTGTTAAATCTCACTTTTATGAACTGTTACATGAAGTTAATTGATTTGATAGCATGAAAATTCTTTTACACAGTATATATATATATATATATATATATATATATATATATATATATATATATATATATATATAAAAATCTTCAAAATGCAAGTATATATAACATTTGGTAATTTGGAATCAAGTGTATCTGTCCACAACTTCCAAAAGAACAAGCTAAAAGCAAACTTATGCACCATGGTATAGACAGTATTCCAAAACACAACCAAATAAATTGTTTACATGAACTTAAAAATGTTCAATTCCTTCTGAAGCTAAAGCAGCAAAAACAAATTTGCAGCATCTCTATAACTATTCACTGTTGTCTATTATATAACATTCAATCAAATGCTGCTCTAGCTCTGAGGAACAAACTCTAGTATATAATTCCTAATACTTTTCTATTTTTACTACAACTCAGTACACTTTCGATCCCTATATAAACCGCACATTATCTACTAACTTACTTAGGGTGTTTATTAAAATAATTCTTCTTCTTCTTCTTCTTCTTCTTCTTCTTCTTCTTCTTCTTCTTCTTCTTCTTCTTCTTCTTCTTCTTCTTCTTCTTCTTCTTCCTTTATTTTTGGTGGGGGTGGGTGGGTAGGGAGCTTGGGGGAGTAAGTGGAACAGAAGTTTCTGATTGGATATGACAAGTGCGTCATATGTCTAGCTAGTTTGTGGTAGAATATGTCCCCACTTTATCATATATTTCATACATCACACTAGATATATAAATATCATATTCATGGAATGTGCTTCATTTTGAAGATGTCCTGGTGGTGAAATGGAAGACGTGCGAGGCTAAACAATCCTATGAAGTTCGAATCCTCTTCAAGGCATATCATAACGAGCATTCTCAATAAGAGAGCTCATTGAGAACATGCTATGTTTCAATAGGGAGATTCTTAAATAGCAGACTTGGTTTGATCATTAATCCGCTCATGAAAACGAATAAAACACACTCTCCAAGTGCATTTAAGTAATTAAAAGTTGTGCTCTTTCTAATAATTGGTGAGCTAGCTAAAAGCAATATTTTTTCTTTACGGGGATGACTAACACATACCCATGACCATGAGATCTTCAGGTCTCTAGTCAAATATAATATGTCGAGCAAAATTGATGATACTGATGAGGTCCACACCTATTTCATTGATGAAGAGGAAAAGTGAAGTCTGGACATGAGTTTGGCACTAACAAGTTGGCCACTTGAAGACTATGTCATGACAGCTTGCAATTGCAAATTGCAAATGTTTCCTTCATTTTGATTGGTTAAGAGGGAGGCAGTTTTCCCTATAAATAGAAGCCTTCAGGCTTCTCATTTACATACCAACGAAAAGAGAGAAAGAGTGAGGCATCACAGACAGGGTTAGAAATTGTCTGTGGGGAAAAATAGAGAGTGTGAGCGATATTGTAGTGAGGTGTGAAAATCTTAAAAGAGGGTTATTTCTTTTGAGTGTGTAGTGGTCTTTGGAGTATTTTACTCAGACTTACAAAGTGTAAAATCCTTGCTATAGTGATATCAGTTGCTCCTCTCGGCCCGTGATTTTTCCCTTTTGGGTTTCCATGTAAAAATCTTGGTGTCATTATCGCTCTTTTTATTTTTGTTGATTAATCGTATCACGGTGCTACTTTATTATTCCGCTGTTAATACCGTGACTATTATTTCTATGGCGGGTTTATTGCCAACAACTGGTATCAGAGCACAAGTTCTGCTCATTTACAAAAATATTTTTTTGCGGTCGGTTGTACTATACACAGTTAAAAAAAATGTCTGGAGTAAAGTACGAGGTAGCAAAATTCAACGGTGATAGCGGTTTCTCAACATGGCAGAGAAGGATGAGGGATCTGCTCATCCAACAAGGATTGCACAAGGCACTAGTGGGAAAATCCAAAAAGCCTGAATCCATGAAAGTTGAGGATTGGGAAGAAATGGATGAAAAGGCAGTTAGTGCAATTAGGTTGCACTTAACAGATGATGTGGTCAATAACATCATCGATGAGGAGAGTGCATGTGGCATTTGGACAAGATTGGAAAGTCTATACATGTCCAAGACGCTGACAAATAAATTGTACCTAAAGAAACAGTTATACGCCCTACACATAGGTGAAGGTACGAATTTTTTGTCACATCTAAATGTGCTTAATGGATTAATCACGCAGCTGGCCAACCTCGGTGTAAAGATTGAGGAGGAAGATAAAGCCATCGTGCTCTTGAACTCGTTGCCATCTTCTTACGATAATTTGGCTACAACCATCTTGCATGGTAAGGACTCTATTGAGCTGAAGGATGTCACATCAGCTCTTCTACTCAATGAGAAGATGAGAAAGAAGCCTGAAAATCACGGACAGACTCCCATCACAGAGAGTAGAGGCAGGAGTTACCAAAGGGGTTCGAGCAAGTATGGTAGATCTGGAGCTCGTGGGAAATCTAAGATTCGATCCAAGTCAAATGCCAGAAATTGCTACAATTGCGATCAACCAGGTCACTACAAAAGAAAATGTCCAAATCTAAAAAGGGGCAAAGGTGAAAGCAGTGGCCAGAAGAATGACGACAACACAACTGCCACGGTGCAAAACAATGATAATGCTATTCTCTTCATAAACGAGGAAGAAGAATGCATGCACTTGGCAGGTTCAGAGTCGGAATGGGTGGTTGATACAACAACATCTTACCATGCCACACCGGTAAGAGACCTTTTCTGCAGATATGTAGTAGGAGATTTCGGCACTGTGAAAATGGGTAACACAAGTTACTCAAAAATTGCGGGGATCGGAGACATTTGTATTAAGACAAATTTTAGATGCACATTGGTTCTGAAGGACGTGCGCCATGTACCTGATTTGCGGTTGAACTTGATCTCGGGAATTGCTTTAGACCGAGATGGATACGAGAACTATTTTGCAAATAAAAAATGGAGACTCACCAAGGGATCATTGGTGATTGCAAAGGGAGTTGCTCGTGACACGTTGTACAGGACAAATGCAGAAATATGCCGAGGTGAATTGAATGCGGCTCAAGATAAGATTTCTGCAGACTTGTGGCACAGAAGAACGGGTCATATTAGCGAGAAAGGATTGCAAATTCTTGCCAATAAATCACTTATTTTTTTTTTGCCAAAGGTACAACGATAAAATCATGTGACTACTGTTTATTTGGTAAGCAGCATAGAGTCTCATTTCAGACATCGTCTAAAAGAAAATTGAATATACTTGATTTGGTATATTCTGATATTTGTGGTCCATTGGAGATAGAATCGATGGGTGGTAACAAATATTTTGTTACTTTTATTGATGATGCTTCACGAAAATTGTGGGTTTATATCTTGAAAACCAAAGATCAAGTGTTTCAAGTTTTTCAGAAGTTTCATGCTCTGGTGGAAAGGGAGATAGGTCAAAAGCTAAAGAGTTTCCACAGTGACAATGGAGGTGAGTACACTTCAAGGGAATTTGAAGGGTACTGTTCAAGCCATGGGATCAGACATGAAAAAACAGTTCCTAGAACCCCACAACACAATGGTGTAGCTGAGAGGATGAATCGCACCATTGTTGAGAAGGTGAGAAGCATGCTCAGAATGGCTAAACTGCCTAAGTCATTCTGGGGTGAAGCAATCCAGACAGCTTGTTACCTGATCAATAGGAGTCCATCCGTTCCATTGGAGTTTGACATCCCAGAGAGAGTTTGGACCAACAAGGAGGTGTCCTACTAGCATTTGAAGGTGTTCGGTTGTAAAACTTTTGCACATGTACCGAAGGAGCAGAGAACAAAGCTGGATGACAAATCTGTTCCCTGTATATTCATCGGATATGGAGATGAAGAGTTTGGGTACAGACTGTGGGATCTTGTAAAGAAGAAGGTCATCAGAAACAAAGACGTAGAGCCCGTTTGGATTGTCTTATAAGTTGCTTATAAGCTGTTTTCAGCTTTTTTGAGTGTTTGGCTGGCCAGCTTATAAGCCAAAAAAAAAAAAAAAAGTTAGACTACCCCAACTTATTTTTTTTAGCTTATAAGCTGCAAACGGCTTATAGGCATAAGCCCATCCAAACAGGCTCGTAGTCTTCCGAGAAAGTGAAGTTGGAACTGTTGATGATCTGTTAGAGAAGGCCAAGAATAGTATAGTCCCTAACCTTGTTACCATCCCTTCTAACCATCCCACAAGTGCAAAAAGTACGATTGATGAGGTTGCCGAGCAGGAGGAGCAACCTGACGATATTGCTGAGCAAAGGGAGCAACTTGGTGAATATGCCGAGCAAGTTGAGTACCCTACTCAAGAAGAACAAGAACAATCTCAACCTCTGAGGAGATCAGAAAGGAAAAAAGTAGAGTCATCCAAGTACCTTCCTCAGAGTATGTCCTCATTAGTGATGAGGGGGAGCCAGAAAGTCTGAAGGAGATGCTGTCCCATCCAGAAAAGAGCCAGCGGATAAAAGCTATGCAAGAAGAGATGGAATCTCTACCAAAAAATGGCACGTACAAGCTGGTTGAACTTCCAAAGGGCAAAAGACCACTCAAATACAAGTGGGTCTTCAAGCTCAAGAAATGGAAATGGCAAGCTGGTCAGATACAAAGCTCGATTGGTGGTAAAAGGCTTTAAACAGAAGAAAGGTATTGATTTTGACGAAATTATCTCACCTGTTGTCAAAATGACTTCTATTCGGACCATTTTGAGCTTAGCAGCTAACCTAGATCTTGAAGTGGAGCGGTTGGACGTGAAAACTGCATTTTTTCACGGAGATTTGGAAGAAGAGATCTATATGGAGCAGCCAGAAGGATTTGAAGTATCAGGAAAGAAACACATAGTGTGCAGATTGAATAAAAGTCTTTATGGGTTGAAGCAGGCACTAAGGCAGTGGTACAAGAAGTTTGACTCATTCATGAAAAGTCAAACTTACACAAAGACCTATTCTGATCCATGTGTATACTTCAAAAGATTTTCTGACAACAACTTTATTATTTTGTTGTTGTATGTGGATGACATGTTAATTGTAGGACAAGACAAGAAGCTGATTGCTAAGTTGAAGGGAGATCTGTCCAAGTCATTTGACATGAAAGACTTGGGCCCAACACAAAAAATTCTGGGGATAAAGATTGTTCGAGAACGAAAAAGCAGAAAGTTGTGGCTATCTTAGCAGAAGTACATTGAACGTGTATTAGAACGCTTCAACATGAAGAGTGATAAACCCGTTAGCACGCCTCTTCCTGGTCATCTGAAGTTGAGCAAGTAGATGTGTCCTACAACAAAGGAGGAGAAAGAGGGCATGGCCAAAGTTCTTTATTCGTCAGCAGTCGGAAGCTTGATGTATGCAATGGTATGCACTAGACATGATATTGCTCATGCAGTTGGTGTTGTTAGCAGATTTCTTGAAAATCCTGGGAAAGAACATTGGGAAGCAGTCAAGTGGATACTCAGGAACCTGAGAGGTACCACTGGAGACTGCTTATGTTTTGGAGGATCATATCATGTCCTGACAGGATATACAGATGCAGCTATGGCAGGTGATCTTTATCACAGAAAATTCACTACTGGATATCTGTTTAATTTATCAGGGGGAGCTATATCATGGCAGTCAAAGTTGAAACGGTTTCTTCAAGAGCTTGGATTGCATCAGAAAGAGTATGTCGTCTATTGTGACAGTCAAAGTGCAATAGATTGGAGTAAGAACTCCATGTACCATGCAAGAACAAAGCATATAGATATGCGATATCACTGGATTCGGGAAAAGATAGAGGGCGGATCTATGCAGATCAAAAAGATCCCTACATCTGAGAATCCTTCGGATATGATAACCAAGGTGGTACCAAGAGACAAGTTCGAGCTATGCAAGGAACTTGTCGGGATGCACTCAAACTAGAAGCCTGGTGTTACCTCCTTCCGGTGAATGGGTCTGGAAGGGGAGATTGATGAGGTCCACACCTATTT